>NC_092170.1:34434667-34439667 GCF_045791955.1 Oncorhynchus clarkii lewisi
GGCAGACAGGAGGTGTAGTTGGGGTGGTAGGTGGTGGGCAGACAAGAGGTGTAGTTGGGGTGGTAGGTGGACAGGGAAGGTCAGGAGGTGTAGTTGGGGTGGTAGGGGGTGGGCAGACAGGAGGTGTAGTTGGGGGTGGTAGGTGGTGGGCAGACAGGAGGTGTAGTTGGGGTGGTAGGTGGTGGGCAGACAGGAGGTGTAGTTGGGGTGGTAGGTAGTGGGCAGACAGGAGGTGTAGTTGGGGTGGTAGGTGGTGGGCAGACAGGAGGTGTAGTTGGGGTGGTAGGTGAACAGGGAAGGACAGGAAGATACATAACATGCAGAAGCATAATGGTAGCACCAAACACCAAACACATTACCCTCTAACTCTCTCTGTCTCTCTCTGTCTGTACATAGTTAAAGCTTTCCTTAAAACCTCTCTGGGATAGCGTCCCACCTCGCCAACAGTCAGTGAAATTGCAGGGTGCCAAATTCAAAACAACAGAAATCCCATAATTAAAATTCCTCAAACATACAAGTATTTTACACCATTTTAAAGATAAACTTCTTGTAAATCCAGCCACAGTGTCCGATTCCAAATAGGCTTTACGGTGAAAGCACACCAAACGATTATGTTAGGTCAGCACCTAGTCACAGAAACCATAAAGCCATTTTCCAGCCAAGGAGAGCCCTCACAAAAGTCAGAAATAGCGATTAAATTAATCACTAACCTTTGATCTTCATCTGATGGCACTCACAGGACTTTATGTTACACAATAAATGTGTGTTTTGTTCGATAAAGTTAATCTTTATATCCAAAAATCTCATTTGAAATTGGTGTGTTATGTTCAGAAATGCATTGTCTCAAACAAACATTCGGTGAAAGTGCAGAGAGCCACATCAAATTACAGAAATACTCATAATAAACATTGACAAAAGATACAAGTGTTATGTATGGAATTATAGATCAACTTCTCCTTAATGCAACCGCTGTGTCTGATTTCAAAAATACTTTACGGCAAAAGCACCCCTTGCGATTATGTTAGGTCAGCACCTAGCCACAGAAAAACAAACAGCCATTTTCCAAAGAAGGAGAGGTGTCACAAAAGTCAGAAATAGCATTGTAAATATTCACTTACCTTTGATGATCTTCATCATAATGCACTCCCAGGAATCCCAGATCCACAATAAATGTTTGTTTTGTTCGATAAAGTCCATAATTTATGTCCAAATACCTCCTTTTTGTTCGCGCGTTTAGTTCACAAATCCAAACTCACGAGGTGCTGGCAAGTCCAGGCGAAAGTTCAGACGAAAATTCAAAAAAGTTATATTACAGTTCGTAGAAACATGCCAAACGATGTCTAGAATCAATCTTTAGGATTTTTTTAATCATAAATCTTCAATAATGTTTCAACCGGACAATTCTTTTGTCTTTTGAAAGGAAAGGGAACGCAGCTAACTCTCACGGGCGCGCGTGAGACTGAGCTCATGGCATTCTGCCAGACACCTGACTCAAACAGCTCTCATTCTCTCCCCCTTCACAGTAGAAGCCTGACTGTTGACATCTAGTGGAAGCCTTATGAAGTGCAATATGACCCCATAGACACTGTATATTCGATAGGCAATGACTTGAAAAACTACAAACCTGAGATTTCCCACTTCCTGTTTGGATTTCTTCTCAGGTTTCTGCCTGCCATATGAGTTCTGTTATACTCACAGATATCATTCAAACAGTTTTAGAAACTTCAGAGTGTCCAACTATCCAATTACTAATTATATGCATATTCTAGCTTTTGGGCCTGAGAAGCAGGCAGTTTACTCTGGGCACCTTATTATCCAAGCTACCCAATACTGCCCCCCAGTCCCAAAGAGGTTTGGGTCAGTCACAGTGGACAGGTATTCTGCAACTGTGTACTCTCCGTTCAGGGCCAAATAGCATTCTAGTTCGGTCTGGTGTTTCTTTCCAATGTGTCAAGTAATTATCTTTTTGTTTTCTCATGATTTGCTTGGGTCTAATTGTGCTGCTGTCCTGGGGCTCTGTGGGGTGTGCTTGTGTTTATGAACAGAGCCCCAGGACTGGCTTGCTTAGGGGACTCTTCTTCAGGTTCATCCCTCTGTAGGTGATGGCTTTGTTATGGAAGGTTTGGGAATCGCTTGCTTTTAGGTGGTTGTAGAATTTAACGTTGTACACAGAGGATATTTTTTGCAGAATTCTGCATGTAGTCTCAATTTGGTGTTGGTCCCATTTTGTGAATTCTTGGTCTCTCTCTCTCTCTCCCTCTCTCTCTCTCTCTCTCTCTCTCACACACACACACACACAAACACACATACCCCTTTTCCTCACCCCCACACAACCTGTTGGTGTGGAGGAGTCAGTAGATAATATCCAGAGAATATAACAGAATCAATAGAACACACAGAGAGAACAGGGCAGACAGGCACAGAGGCACAGAGGGACAAACGGAGCTAAGCTGTTTAAACAAAGCACATGCTCACACACACACACACACACACACACACACACACACACACACACACACACACACACACACACACACACGCACACGCACACGCACACGCACACACACACGCACACCCAGCGCAACATAGCTTTAGTGTGTAAATCGGCTAGAAAGATGTGTCTGCATCGAGTAATTGTCTCAGGCCCCCTCCCAGTTAGGGGGAGTCTCACAGCAGAGTCTCACAACTTAATCGCTGGTTGAAAACTGTTTTCTGCCCCTCCCAAAAGATAGAATTCGTAGATAATTGGCCCTCTTTCTGGGACTCACCCACAAACAGGACCAAGCCTGGCCTGCTGAGGAGTGACGGACTCCATCCTAGCTGGAGGGGTGCTCTCATCTTATCTACCAACATAGACAGGGCTCTAACTCCTTTAGCTCCACAATGAAATAGGGTGCCGGCCAGGGAGCAGGATGTTAGCCAGCCTGCCAGATTAGTGGTCTGCCACTAGCACAGTCAGTGTAGTCAGCTCAGCTATCCCCATTGACACCGTGTCTGTGCCTCGACCTAGGTTGGGCAAAAGTAAACATGGCGGTGTTCGCCTTAGCAATCTCACTAGAATAAAGATCTCCTCCATTCCTGAAAGAGATTGTGATACCTCACATCTCAAAATAGGGCTACTTAATGTTAGATCCCTCACTTCAAAGGCAGATATAGTCAATGAACTAATCACTGATCATAATCTTGATGTGATTGGCCTGACTGAAACATGGCTTAAGCCTGATGAATTTTCTGTGTTAAATTAGGCTTCTCCTCCTGGTTACACTAGTGACCATATCCCCCGTGCATCCCGCAAAGGCAGATGTGTTGCTAACATTACGATAGCAAATTTCAATTTACAAAAATAAAATACGTTTTTGCCTTTTGAGCTTCTATTCATGAAATCTATGCAGCCTACTCAATCACGTTTTATAGCTACTGTTTACAGGCCTCCTGGGCCATATATGGCGTGCCTCACTAATTTCCCTGAATTTCTATCAGACCTTGTAGTCATAGCAGATAATATTCACATTTTTGGTGATTTTAATATTCACATGGAAAAGTGCACAGACCCACTCCAAAAGACTTTCGGAGCCATCATCGATTCAGTTGTCCTGAGTCTGCACAACTCTGCCAGGACCTAGGATCAAGAGAGACGATCAAAGGGTTTTAGTACTATATCTCTTGACACAATGATGAAAATAATCATGGCCTCTAAACCTTCAAGCTGCATACTGGACCCTATTCCAACTAAACTACTGAAAGAGCTGCTTCCTGTGCTTGGCCCTCCTATGTTGAACATAATAAACGGCTCTCTATCCACCGGATGTGTACCAAACTCAGTAAAAGTGGCACTAATAAAGCCTCTCTTGAAAAAGCCAAACCTTGACCCAGAAAATATAAAAAACTATCGGTCTATATCGAATCTTCCATTCCTCTCAACATTTTTAGAAAAAGCTGTTGCGCAGCAACTCACTGCCTTCCTGAAGACAAACAATGTATACGAAATGCTTCAGTCTGGTTTTAGACCCAATCATAGCACTGAGACTGCACTTGTGAAGGTGGTAAATTACCTTTTAATGGCGTCAGACCGAGGCACTGCATCTGCCCTCGTGCTCCTAGAACTTAGTGCTGCTTTTGATACCATCGATCACCACATTATTTTGGAGAGATTGGAAACCCAAATTGGTCTACACGGACAAGTTCTGGCCTGGTTTAGATCTTATCTGTCGGAAAGATATCAGTTTGTCTCTGTGAATGGTTTGTCCTCTGACAAATCAACTGTAAATTTGGTGTTCCTCAAGGTTCCGTTTTAGGACCACTATTGTTTTCACTATATATTTGACCTCTAGGGGATGTCATTTGAAAACATAATGTTAACTTTCACTGCTATGCGGATGACACACAGCTGTACATTTCAATGAAACATGGTGAAGCCCCAAAATTGCCCTCACTCGAAGCCTGTGTTTCAGACAGAAGGAAGTGGATGGCTGCAAACTGTCTACTTTTAAACTCAGACAAAATAGAGATGCTTGTTCTAGGTCCAGTTGTCTCAAATAAAATTATGAAGGACCTCGGCTTTACTTTGGACCCTGATCTCTCTTTTGACGAACATATCAACACTGTTTCAAGGACAGCTTTTTTCCATCTACGTAACATTGCAAAAATCAGAAACTTTCTGTCCATAAATGATGCAGAAAAATGAATCCATGCTTTTGTTACTTCTAGGTTAGACGACTGCAATGCTCTACTTTCCGGCTACCCGGATAAAGCACTAAATAAACTTCAGTTAGTGCTAAATACAGTTGCTAGAATCCTGACTAGAATCAAAAAAATGGATCATAATACTCCAGCGCTAGCCTCTCTACACTGGCTTCCTGTTAAGACAAGGGCTAATTTCAAGGTTTTACTGCTAACCTACACCACATGGGCTTGCTCCTACCTATCTTTCAGATTTGGTCCTGCCGTACATACCTACACATACGCTACGGTCACAAGACGCAGGCCTCCTAATTGTCCCT
>NC_092170.1:34444667-34464667 GCF_045791955.1 Oncorhynchus clarkii lewisi
CTCCTCCTCTCCTCCTCTCCTCCTCTCCTCCACACCTCCTCTCCTCCTCTCCTCCTCTCCTCCACACCTCCTCTCCTCCTCACCACCTCTCCTCCTCTCCTCCTCTCCTCCTCCTCCTCACCTCCTCTCCTGCTCTCCTCCTCCTCCTCTCCTCCTCACCTCCTCTCCTCTCCTCCTCCTCCTCTCCTCCTCACCTCCTCTCCTCTCCTCCTCCTCCTCACCTCCTCTCCTCCTCACCTCTTCTCCTCCTCACCTCCTCCTCTCCTCACCTCCTCACCTCCTCTCCTCCTCACCTCCTCACCTCCTCTCCTCCTCTCCTCCTCACCTCCTCTTCTCCTCACCTCCTCTCCTCCTCCTCCTCTCCTCCTCACCTCCTCTCCTCCTCCTCTCCTCACCTCCTCTCCTCACCTCCTCCTCTCCTCCTCTCCTCCTCTCCTCCTCTCCTCCTTTCCTCCTCTCCTCCTCTCTTCCTCACCTCCTCTCCTCCTCACCTCCTCTCCTCCTCTCATGTCCATTTCAGTCTCTACTCTCATTCTCTGTTCAATCATTGTTTCTCTCCCTTTCTTTCATTCCTTTACTCTTTTCATTCTGTCTTGTAAAACCTCCTCAGACAAATTGGCAATCAGCGCTGAACAAGAGAAGATGCTTTGATGGGTGTGTGTGTGTGTGCGTGTGCGTGGTTGCCCTCTCCGTGTGTGACGGGGTTAACAACCTCTCTGACCAATCACATTCTTCTGTCAGGGCTCCGTCGCCCAGAGCAACAGGGGTTCTGGCTGGCCAATCGGCATTCAAATGAGTCCCTTCAATGACATCACAAATGTCATGCCTCTGTGAAAGCACACATTCACACTATTACTTTATTTTGTGAGTATTTCTGGATTCAAACACACTGTAGGCTTACATTGATCTGCAACATTACCACTAACTGGACAGAGAGAGAAAGAGAGAGACAGAGAAGAAGACAGAGACAGAGAGAGACACAGACAGACAGACAGACAGACAGACAGACAGACAGACAGACAGACATCTGGGGGCAAGTAGAGGGGTGGGAAGATAGATAGGAAATAGATAAAGCGAGGAGGAGATGAAGGGGAGGGAGGGACCGATGGAGAGAAGGGGTGACATGTTTAAATAGGTCTTGTCTGGCCAAGTGAGTTAATGATCCGACAGACGCTTTCCTCTATCTGCTAATTAACCAACAGCCCAATAACAGACAAGTGGAGGAAGAGAAAAGAGAGAACAGAAAGAGGACATTAGCCCAAGGCTGAGTGCTCTTGTCTCATTAGTGTGTCTCTATGTGCGTGTGTGTGCATGTCTGTTTGGTCAGTGTTGATGGTTGTGAATGAGCTGTGGTGGGGATGCAGGCCTAGTGTCTGTGAGGAGTACAATGCAGATCACTGTCTGTCCAAGAACTCAACTCGTCTGTCTGTCTGTCTGTCTCTCTCGGGGCTGGGGACTACAGAGTAGAGAGAGACCCTGACAGAGCAGATTTATGACACAACAGGCCCAGAGGGATGGCCAGACAGACCTGCACCTTTTGCAGAGGAATATAATTCATACAGACACAGCAGGACTGGATCACACGATAATTAGGTGCTGATTCGATATGTTTTGCAAATCTCACAATTCTATATGTATTGTGAGTCGATAATGGATTTGTCCCCCCCCCCCCCCTTCCCCCCCATAACTAATGGTGAGTGGGCTCCAGTTACTCAACGTCCCCAACAATGTAGTCCTAATGATACAGACCAGAGGTAGAGAACAACATGGGGGGAGGAACAGAGGGGACAGAGGGGAGGAACAGAGGGGAGAAACAGAGGGGAGGAACAGAGGGGAGAAACAGAGGGGAGAAACAGAGGGGAGGAACAGAGGGGAGAAACAGAGGGGAGAAACAGAGGGGAGAAACAGAGGGGAGAAACAGAGGGGAGGAACAGAGGGGAGGAACAGAGGGGAGGAACAGAGGGGAGGAACAGAGGGGAGAAAAAGGGAGGGAAAGGACAAAGGGGAAAATGAAATAGAGATGGAGAGAGAGAGAAAGAGAATGGGGAAGGAAGGCAAAAGAGAGAAGGAAGGGAGCAGGGAATTGAGAGAAGGAAAATAGAGAAAGGGAGAGAGGGGAAGAGAGAGAGAGAAAGAGTGAGACAGACACAGAGAAATAGAGACAGACAGAGACAGAGACACAGACACAGATACATAGAAATAGAGAGAGAGAGAGAGAGAGAGAGAGAGAGAGAGAGAGAGAGAGAGAGAGAGAGAGAGAGAGAGAGAGAGAGAGAGAGAGAGAGAGAGAGAGAGAGAGAGAGAGAGAGAGAGAGAGAGAGAGAGAGAGAGAGAGAGAGAGAGAGACACAGAGGGGAAAGGCGGGATTTGGGACCATTTCCAAAAGTGATTAAGTGGAGGAAACCAGGCAGACTGTAGACCCCTGAGCCCCGCTCAATACATTAACCCTGTACATACTACATACATTAACCTTGTACATACTACATACATTAACCCTGTACATACTACATACATTAACCCTGTACATACTACATACATTAACCCTGTACATACTACATACATTAACCCTGTACATACTACATACATTAACCCTGTACATACTACATACATTAACCCTGTACATACTACATACATTAACCCTGTACATACTACATACATTAACCCTGTACATACTACATACATTAACCCTGTACATACTACATACATTAACCCTGTACATACTACATACATTAACCCTGTACATACTACATACATTAACCCTGTACATACTACATACATTAACCATGTACATACTACATACATTAACCCTGTACATACTACATACATTAACCATGTACAAACTACATACATTAACCATGTACATACTACATACATTAACCCTGTACATACTACATACATTAACCCTGTACATACTACATACATTAACCCTGTACATACTACATACATTAACCCTGTACATACTACATACATTAACCATGTACATACTACATACATTAACCCTGTACATACTACATACATTAACCCTGTACATACTACATACATTAACCATGTACATACTACATACATTAACCCTGTACATACTACATACATTAACCCTGTACATACTACATACATTAACCCTGTACAAACTACATACATTAACCCTGTACATACTACATACATTAACCCTGTACATACTACATACATTAACCCTGTACATACTACATACATTAACCATGTACATACTACATACATTAACCATGTACATACTACATACATTAACCCTGTACATACTACATACATTAACCCTGTACATACTACATACATTAACCCTGTACATACTACATACATTAACCCTGTACAAACTACATACATTAACCCTGTACAAACTACATACATTAACCCTGTACAAACTACATACATTAACCCTGTACAAACTACATACATTAACCCTGTACATACTACATACATTAACCATGTACATACTACATACATTAACCATGTACATACTACATACATTAACCATGTACATACTACATACATTAACCCTGTACATACTACATACATTAACCATGTACATACTACATACATTAACCATGTACATACTACATACATTAACCCTGTACATACTACATACATTAACCCTGTACATACTACATACATTAACCCTGTACATACTACATACATTAACCCTGTACATACTACATACATTAACCCTGTACAAACTACATACATTAACCATGTACATACTACATACATTAACCATGTACATACTACATACATTAACCATGTACATACTACATACATTAACCATGTACATACTACATACATTAACCCTGTACATACTACATACATTAACCCTGTACATACTACATACATTAACCCTGTACATACTACATACATTAACCCTGTACATACTACATACATTAACCCTGTACATACTACATACATTAACCCTGTACAAACTACATACATTAACCCTGTACAAACTACATACATTAACCCTGTACATACTACATACATTAACCCTGTACATACTACATACATTAACCCTGTACATACTACATACATTAACCCTGTACATACTACATACATTAACCCTGTACATACTACATACATTAACCCTGTACAAACTACATACATTAACCATGTACATACTACATACATTAACCCTGTACAAACTACATACATTAACCCTGTACAAACTACATACATTAACCCTGTACATACTACATACATTAACCATGTACATACTACATACATTAACCATGTACATACTACATACATTAACCATGTACATACTACATACATTAACCATGTACATACTACATACATTAACCATGTACATACTACATACATTAACCATGTACATACTACATACATTAACCATGTACATACTACATACATTAACCATGTACATACTACATACATTAACCATGTACAAACTACATACATTAACCCTGTACATACTACATACATTAACCATGTACATACTACATACATTAACCATGTACATACTACATACATTAACCATGTACAAACTACATACATTAACCATGTACATACTACATACATTAACCATGTACATACTACATACATTAACCCTGTACATACTACATACATTAACCATGTACATACTACATACATTAACCCTGTACATACTACATACATTAACCATGTACATACTACATACATTAACCCTGTACATACTACATACATTAACCATGTACAAACTACATACATTAACCATGTACAAACTACATACATTAACCCTGTACATACTACATACATTAACCATGTACAAACTACATACATTAACCCTGTACATACTACATACATTAACCATGTACATACTACATACATTAACCCTGTACATACTACATACATTAACCATGTACAAACTACATACATTAACTGTACGCACTGCGTGTGTGTGTCTTTGTATTTATTATGGATCCCCACAGGTACCCCGAGTGACGAAGGTGCAGGAAGAGCAGGCTCCAGGGCGGTGACACTATTTGTGGTTTGTATCCGCTCCGGGCCTCTCGTCGGGAGTGTCGACTGCTTTGCAGGACGCCGCTGTCTTCGGCTTCCACGGCTCGTGACATGCGACCATCGTTGATTGCCATGCTCCTCCTGCTGTGCTCCTTCAACTCCGCTATCAGATGGGGAAGGAGAGACAGGATATGGCTTCCCTGGCAAACGAACTCCGACTGGCAACACCGGTGTGTGAGTATATGTGTATGTGTGGTGGACAGGGCATCCTCAGATGTACAATTTAGCAGTGGTGTAAAGTACTTAAGTGAAAAATAAGTACTACTTAAGTAGTTTCTTGGGGTATCCTTACTTTACTATTTATATTTTTGACAACTTTTACTTTTACTCCACTACAATCCTAAAGAGAATAATGTACTTTTTACTCCTTACATTTTCCCTGACACCCATAAGTACTCATTACATTTTGAATGGCTAGCAGGACAAGAACATGGTCCAATTCACGCACTTATCAAGAGAACATCCCTGGTCATCTACTGCCTCTGATCTGGAGGACTCACTAAACAGAGAACATCCCTGGCCATCTACTGCCTCTGATCTGGAGGACTCACTAAACAGAGAACATCCCTGGCCATCTACTGCCTCTGATCTGGAGGACTCACTAAACAGAGAACATCCCTGGTCATCTCTACTGCCTCTGATCTGGAGGACTCACTAAACAGAGAACATCCCTGGTCATCCCTACTGCCTCTGATCTGGAGGACTCACTAAACAGAGAACATCCCTGGTCATCTACTGCCTCTGATCTGGAGGACTCACTAAACAGAGAACATCCCTGGTCATCCCTACTGCCTCTGATCTGGAGGACTCACTAAACAGAGAACATCCCTGGTCATCTCTACTGCCTCTGATCTGGCGGACTCACTAAACAGAGAACATCCCTGGTCATCTCTACTGCCTCTGATCTGGAGGACTCACTAAACAGAGAACATCCCTGGTCATCTCTACTGCCTCTGATCTGGAGGACTCACTAAACAGAGAACATCCCTGGTCATCTACTGCCTCTGATCTGGAGGACTCACTAAACAGAGAACATCCCTGGTCATCTACTGCCTCTGATCTGGATGACTCACTAAACAGAGAACATCCCTGGTCATCTACTGCCTCTGATCTGGAGGACTCACTAAACAGAGAACATCCCTGGTCATCTCTACTGCCTCTGATCTGGAGGACTCACTAAACAGAGAACATCCCTGGTCATCTACTGCCTCTGATCTGGAGGACTCACTAAACAGAGAACATCCCTGGTCATCTCTACTGCCTCTGATCTGGAGGACTCACTAAACAGAGAACATCCCTGGTCATCTCTACTGCCTCTGATCTGGAGGACTCTCTAAACCGAGAACATCCCTGGTCATCCCTACTGCCTCTGATCTGGAGGACTCACTAAACAGAGAACATCCCTGGCCATCCCTACTGCCTCTGATCTGGAGGACTCACTAAACAGAGAACATCCCTGGTCATCTCTACTGCCTCTGATCTGGAGGACTCTCTAAACCGAGAACATCCCTGGTCATCTACTGCCTCTGATCTGGAGGACTCACTAAACAGAGAACATCCCTGGTCATCTCTACTGCCTCTGATCTGGAGGACTCACTAAACAGAGAACATCCCTGGTCATCTACTGCCTCTGATCTGGAGGACTCACTAAACAGAGAACATCCCTGGTCATCCCTACTGCCTCTGATCTGGAGGACTCACTAAACAGAGAACATCCCTGGTCATCCCTACTGCCTCTGATCTGGAGGACTCACTAAACAGAGAACATCCCTGGTCATCCCTACTGCCTCTGATCTGGAGGACTCACTAAACACAAATGCTTCATTTGTAAATGATGTCTGAGTGTTGAACTGTCTGTAAAATAAAAATATATATAAAATAACAAAATATTTATACTTTTACTTTTGATACTTAAGTACATTTAAAACCAAAGACTTTTACTCAAGTAGTATTTTACTGGGTCATTTTCTTTTAAGGTATCTTTACTTTTACTTAAATATGACAATTGGATACTTTTTCCACCATTGCAATTTAGATCTCTCTCTTTCACTTGCCCTGTCCTGCTTCCCTCCCTCCTCTTCTCTCTCTCTCTCTCCTTTCCTATATATTCCATTACTAAAGTCAAACTGGTCCCTGATGAGGAGCAAAGAAAGGGTGAAGAAAACGAGTGCAGCATCAACTACATTATTTAACCACCCAGTTAAACCTAACACTGTGTTTTCAGTCTTCTGGCACGGCTAGTCACCTCTCTCTCCCTCTCTCTCAATCTCCCTCTCTCTCCTTCCTTCCCTTTCTTTCTCCTTCTCTCACTTTCTCTCTCTCTGTGTCTCCCTCCCTCCCTCCTGCTTGGCAGTTTGTTCTCCACAGTGGTAAATCAGTGGGAACTACTCTGTGTAACAACTCTCTAAATACAACTCAGAACTATTCTATGTGTGTGTTCGATGTGGTAAAATAATGTTAGCTTCGTTAGCCACATTAATTAGGTTATAAAAGTGGAGTGTGTGTGTGTGTTAGTGTGTGTGTGTGTGTGTGTGTGTGTATGTGTGTGTATGTGTGTGTATGTGTGTGTATGTGTGTGTATGTGTGTGTGTGTGTGTATGTGTGTGTGTGTGTGTGTGTGTGCCTTATTAGATTTGTCAGCAAAGACTGGGATAATGAGAACCAGCAGTGCCTGCTCCCACGGCCCAGCATGCACTAGTGCTCCCGTGGGCTCCTGGGTCACATTCAGGAACAAACGGAAGAGTGTGTTTTCAATAGGAAAGGGAAAATGACCTCAGGTACACCTCGTTTCCAAAGGGTTTTCTGCTGTTTCATACCCACTGAATGAGACCCTGTACACAATAGTTATTTGCTGCCTGCTGTCTCAAACAAGCTGCCATTAAAACAGGATGTTTACAATGTCCTTCTACTAACCAGCTGCTACTGAGAGAGCGAAATAGAGAGACAGAGAAAGAACGAGAACGAGAGAGAACGAGAGACAGAGACTGAGACAGAGAGAAAGACAGAGTGACAGAAAGAGAGAGACAGAGAGAAAGACAGAGTGACAGAAAGAGAGAGACAGAGAGAAAATTCAAATAGTAAGTAATGGAGAGAAATCTACTTTTTCTATCTGCCAGATTGACAATAATAACATCAGCAACTCATCATCATCATCCTAATCCCTATAACTCAATGTTAGTCATTACACTAGGATCAGTAGGATCAAAACACTGATACCTTTTGTTATTTTATTCAGAGACAGAAATGGGATCTGGATGGTAAAAATGAATGGTTCCACCCTGATGGTAACCTAATGCTAATCCCTGTGAGTTCCTCACCCAGACATGGTTCTAAGGCGGTTCCTTAGAACACACACACACACACACACACACACACAACACCCCCCCCCAGTACCTCAGTTGGTCTGTGGAAGCCATCCAGAGGAATAGTGGTTTTCAGAATGACAGGAACAATGGAACATTGAAGGCAGGGTGAGAGGGAGAGTAAAATTGAATGAGTGATATGTTTTCCCAGTGAGACTCACTCACTCACTCACCTCACTCACCTTACTCACTCACTCACTCACTAACTCACTCACTCACTCACTGACCGAAGGGCCCCCCTCTGACGCTCTCACAAAACAAATTGACAACCTATGAACTAAAGAAGTTATAATATGTAATATGTAATGTGATTGGCAGTTGGCATTTTTAGAGGAAGAGAGTAACTGGTTGAGCTCATGGGGGGGGCAGAATGGGGGGGGGGGGGGGGTTAAGGTCATTGTCCAATCAGAGGATAGGAGGCCAAACCCTTCCTCTCAGACATATACACAAACACACATTATGAATGGTTCTCTGTGTTCGTGGGAAATGATGTGTTTATCTAAACCAAACAACAACATCCAGTTACCTCGATGAGGCTGAACGCAGCTCGCTACCTGCTACGCAACGACTTGAACCAAAGTCTGTCTGGGACGCTAGAGTCAGACACACACACACACACACATGCACACACACGCAAACAGTGGAATGTGAGACGTTTCCCAGTGTGTGTTGGGAGTGAGGTGGACAGCACAGTCTTTATTCTCCTAATCTATTTAACACCAACTCTCCTGTGCCTGGTGCTGCCTGCCCCTGCCCCTGCACACACACACACACACACACACACACACACACACACACACACACACACACACACACACACACACACACACACACACACACACACACACACACACACACACACACACACACACACACACACACAATTCACAGTCAAACAGTCCATGATGAAGCTTGTGTTCATATAACAGGAGGTTAACCTCAGACCTCACATTTATTAATTCTGGCAAGGTCAGCCACACAAACAAACACACACACACAGAGAGACAGACACACACACACAGACAGAGAGGCATGTGTTGCATGTGAGTGGGGGGAAATTGACTAATTTGTCTGTGTATCCTGATCATGCTGATATGGAGCTGCTGTAATGAGGACCACATTTAGACTGGAGACATACTACTGCCATATGTCACTGACAGAGAGACAGAGGGAGGGAGGGAGGGAGGTGGAGTGAGGGAGGGAGGGAGGTGGAGGGAGGGAGGGAGGGAGGGGGAGGGAGGGAGGGGGAGGAAGGGAGACATACTACTGTCATATGTCACTGACAGAGAGACAGAGGGAGGGAGACAGAGGGAGACAGAGGGAGGGAGGGAGGGAGACAGGGAGGGAGGGAGGTAGGGAGGGAGGGAGAGGGAGACAGAGTGAGAGAAAGAGAGAGAGGCAAGATAGAGGGAGGAGTGGATTGGGAGAAGAAAGCATGGCCTGGGTTTCCTCTTCACCTCCCCTGCATCCTTCCGTTCCTCACCCCTCCTCACCCTCTCACCCTTTCTCATCCCCTCCTCCCCTGAACACACCCAGTCACCCTCATTCCCCATCGCCTACCCTTCTCCTTCCCCTCTCATCTCCTCTCATACCTCCTCTTCTCCTCTCTCTCCCTCTTCCACCCCTCTTCTCCTCCCTCTCCCCATCTCCTACCCCTCTCCTTCCCCTCGTTTTTCTCTCTCCTACCACCTCTTCTCCTTCCTCTCCCCCTAACCTAACCTACCCCTCTCCTTCCCCCCTCATCTCCCTCTCCTACGACCTCTTCTCCTTCCTCTCCCCCTAACCTACCCATCTCCTTCCCCTCTCATCTCCCTCTCCTACCACCTCTTCTCCTTCCTCTCCCCCTAACCTAACCTACCCCTCTCCTTCCCCCCTCATCTCCCTCTCCTACGACCTCTTCTCCTTCCTCTCCCCCTAACCTACCCATCTCCTTCCCCTCTCATCTCCCTCTCCTACCACCTCTTCTCCTTCCTCTCCCCCTAACCTAACCTACCCCTCTCCTTCCCCCCTCATCTCCCTCTCCTACGACCTCTTCTCCTTCCTCTCCCCCTAACCTACCCCTCTCCTACCACCTCTTCTCCTTCCTCTCCCCCTAACCTACCCCTCTCCTTCCCCTCTCATCTCCCTCTCCTATGACTTCTTCTCCTTCCTCTCCCCCTAACCTACCCATCTCCTTCCCCTCTCATCTCCCTCACCTACCACCTTTTCTCCTTCCTCTCCCCCTAACCTACCCCTCTCCTTCCTTCCCCTCTCATCTCCCTCTCCTACGACCTCTTCTCCTTCCTCTCCCCCTAACCTACCCATCTCCTTCCCCTCTCATCTCCCTCTCCTACGACCTCTTCTCCTTCCTCTCCCCCTAACCTATCCATCTCCTTCCCCTCTCATCTCCCTCTCCTACGACCTCTTCTCCTTCCTCTCCCCATAACCTACCCATCTCCTTCCTTCCCCTCTCATCTCCCTCTCCTACCACCTCTTCTCCTTCCTCTCCCCCTAACCTACCCATCTCCTTCCCCTCTCATCTCCCTCTCCTACCACCTCTTCTCCTTCCTCTCCCCATAACCTACCCATCTCCTTCCTTCCCCTCTCATCTCCCTCTCCTACCACCTCTTCTCCTTCCTCTCCCCCTAACCTACCCATCTCCTTCCCCTCTCATCTCCCTCTCCTACCACCTCTTATCCTTCCTCTCCCCCTAACCTACCAATCTCCTTCCCATCTCATCTCCCTCTCCTACGACCTCTTCTCCTTCCTCTCCCCCTTACCTACCCATCTCCTTCCCCTCTCATCTCCCTCTCCTACGACCTCTTCTCCTTACTCTCCCCCTAACTTACCCATCTCCTTCCCCTCTCATCTCCCTCTCCTACCGCCTCTTCTCCTTCCTCTCCCCCTAACCTACACATCTCCTTCCCCTCTCATCTCCCTCTCCTACGACCTCTTCTCCTTCCTCTCCCCCTAACCTACCCATCTCCTTCCCATCTCATCTCCCTCTCCTACCACCTCTTCTCCTTCCTCTCCCCCTAACCTACCCATCTCCTTCCCCTCTCATCTCCCTCTCCTACGACCTCTTCTCCTTCCTCTCCCCCTAACCTACCCATCGCCTTCCCCTCTCATCTCCCGTTCCTACCACGTCTTCTCCTTCCTCTCCCTCTAACCTATCAATCTCCTTCCCCTCTCCTTCCCCTTTCATACTCCTCTCCTTCCCTTTTCATACCCCTCTCCTTCCCCTCTCTTTTCTCCCTACCCACCATCCTATAAACTCAGCCTTCAATCTATGCAAATAATAGTTTGACATTCAGGTGAAGATTCTTGTTGTTTTTACGAGTATTGTATAGTGTGTTGGCTCCTTTTCACTGTTGTCAAGCCTGTAGCATGGTAGGATACTGTGGATGGGAAGGGTCTGTAGCATGGTACAATACTGTGGATGGGAAGGGTCTGTAGCATGGTAGGATACTGTGGATGGGAAGGGTCTGTAGCATGGTACAATACTGTGGATGGGAAGCGTCTGTAGCATGGTAGGATACTGTGGATGGGAAGGGTCTGAAGCATGGTAGGATACTGTGGGTGGGAAGGGCCTGTAGCATGGTAGGATACTGTGGATGGGAATGGTCTGAAGCATGGTAGGATACTGTGGATGGGAAGGGTTGTAGTATAGTAGGATAGTGTGGGTGGGAAGGGACTGTAGCATGGTACAATACTATGGGTGGGAAGGGTCTGTAACATGGTAGGATGCTGTGGGTGGGAAGGGTCTGTAACATGGTAGGATACTGTGGATGGGAAGGGTCTGAAGCATGGTACAATACTGTGGGTGGGAAGGTCCTGTAACATGGTAGGATACTGTGAATGGGAAGGGTCTGTAGATGGTAGGATACTGTGGGTGGGAAGGGTCTGTAACATGGTAGATTACTGTGGTTGGTATTTGGCGTTTTGGTATTTCATTAGGATCCCCATTAGCTGTTCCAAAAGCAGCAGCTACTCTTCCTGGGGTCCAACACAAAGCATGAACCATGACATAATACAGAACATTAATAGACAAGAACAGCTCAAGGACAGAACTACATAAAAAAAATTAAAGGCACACGTAGCCAACAATACACACAAACTATCTAGGTCAGGGCTGCCCAACACTCTTCCTGGATATCTACCGTCTTGTGGGTTTTCAGTCCAGCCCTAATTTAATACACCTGATCATACACCTGATCATACTAATTAGCTGCTCAACAAGACCTTAACTAGCTGAATCAGATATGCTAAATTAGGGTTGGACTGAACCCTACAGGATGGTAGATCTCCAGGAAGAGGGTTGGACTGATAACCTACAGGACAGTAGATCTCCAGGAAGAGGGTTGGACTGATAACCTACAGGACAGTAGATCTCCAGGAAGAGGGTTGGACTGATAACCTACAGGACAGTAGATCTCCAGGAAGAGGGTTGGACTGATAACCTACAGGACAGTAGATCTCCAGGAAGAGGGTTGGACTGATAACCTACAGGACGGTAGATCTCCAGGAAGAGGGTTGGACTGATAACCTACAGGACAGTAGATCGCCAGGAAGAGGGTTGGACTGAAACCCTACAGGACGGTAGACCTCCAGGAAGAGGGTTGGACTGAAACCCTACAGGACGGTAGATCTCCAGGAAGAGTGGCAAAGTGTCAATACAGGAATACAAATGAATACTACTTCACTGCCTCTGATGCTCGTTGGATGTGGCAGGACCTGCAAACTATCAAGGATTACAAAGGGAAACCCAGTCGCGAGCTGCCCAGGGACGTGAGCCTACCAGTGCGTTTCAAGTTCCTCCGTGTCCACATCACTAAGGAGCTATCATGATTCACACACACCAACACAGTCTTGAAGAGGGCACGACAACACCTCATTCCCCTCAGGAGGCTGAAACGATTTGGCACGGGCCCTCAGATCCTCAAAATGTTCTACAGCTGCACCACTGAGAGCATCTTGACTGGCTGCTGCATCACCGCCTGGTATGGAAACTGCTTGGCATCCAACTGCACGGCGCTACAGAGGGTAATGCGCACGGTCCAGTACATCACTGGGGCTGAGCTCCCTGTCATCCAGGACCTCTATACCAGGCGGTGTCAGAGGAAGGCCAAGTCATAGACTGTGCTCTCTGCTACAGCATGGCAGGAGGCACCGATGCACCAAGTCTTGAACCAACAAGACCCTGAACAGCTTCTACACCCAAGCCATAAGACTGATAAATACTTGTTTAAATTGTTAAGCAAATAGGTACCCGAACTCTATGCCTTTAAAACAAATTCCTCACATATGTTGCTGCTACTGTTTATTATCTGTCCTGTTACCTAGTCACTTTATTCCCAGTTATATATACATATCTACCTCAATGACCTCGTACCCCTGCACATGGACTCGGTACTGGTACTCTGTGTATATTACCAAGTTATCCTTAGTCATTGTGTATTTATTATAATTATATCATTACAGGTTTTTACTTTTCTTTTATTTCTCTAGTTTATTTCTCTAGTTTATTTCTCTAGTTTATTTCCCTCTGCATTGTTGGGTTATGGCTGCAGGAAGCAACAGTGTGTCTCTGCATTCTCAGAATCCATCACTCTCTGTGGAACCAGAGGAATGTTTGGGAATGTTCCCACCCTCCCAGTTCTCCCAAGGCTCCTCCCACCAGCCTCCTCTGGGTCCTACCCTCCCAGTTCACCCAGGAATAACAATCCACAGCCCCTCATGTTGGGTGAGGGAAAATGTTCCCTGCTCCCTCCACCATGGGTCAACTGAAGGTAGTGAAAGTGGGTGAGGAGAGGAATGGGGAGTTGTGTGTGTGTGTGGAGTTGTGTGTGTGTGTGTGTGTGTGTGTGTGTGTGTGTGTGTGTGTGTGTGTGTGGTGTGTGTGTGTGTGTGTGTGTGTGGGTGGGTGGGTGTTCCACAGAGAGTGATGGATGAGGATCAAGACAAAGCAGAGACACACTATTGCATCCTGCAGCCATAACCCAATTGACCTATCAAACCACATCACATCACAACAGGTGTAGACAATCAACAGGTGTAGACAAACAACAGGTGTAGACTAAAAACAGGTGTAGACTAAAAACAGGTGTAGACTAACAACAGGTGTAGGCTAAAAACAGGTGTAGACTAAAAACAGGTGTAGACTAACAACAGGTGTAGACTAACAACAGGTGTAGACTAACAACAGGTGTAGACTAACAACAGGTGTAGACTAAAAACAGGTGTAGACTAAAAACAGGTGTAGACTAACAACAGGTGTAGACTAACAACAGGTGTAGACTAACAACAGGTGTAGACTAACAACAGGTGTAGACTAACAACAGGTGTAGACTAAAAACAGGTGTAGACTAAAAACAGGTGTAGACTAACAACAGGTGTAGACTAACAACAGGTGTAGACTAACAACAGGTGTAGACTAACAACAGGTGTAGAATAACAGTGAAATGTTTACTTATGGGCCATTCCAAACAATCGCCATGACAGAATTCTGGGAGTGGAGAGAGATTGATAAGACTGAGGAACTGGGGAGTGTCCATGAGTGAGAGAGACATAATATTACACACAAATGTCTCTATTCCTGTTCATTTTTGATTGTTTATTTAACTTTTGTTTATTATCTATTTCACTTGCTTTGGCAATGTTAACATATGTTTTCTGTGCCAATAAAGCCTCTTGAATTGAATTGAAAGCGAGCGAGCAAGAGAGAGACAGACAAGAGAGAGAGAGAGAGAGAGTCCATCATAAAAGAGAACACTGTGAAATGAACAGAGCACAGACTCCACCTTCCTCTCCCTCTTCTCCATTCCTCCGTCTCCATCTGTCAGAACCCACTAGAATCACTAGGAGAGACTGGTAGGGAGGTTGGGGTGAGGAGGGGAAGAGGGGAAGAGGTGAGGTTGGACTGAGGAGGAGTATTACGGTATTTGGCAAGGTTGGGGCGACTGAGGGTTGTGCAAGGATGAGGAGGGGATGAGGATGAGGTGGGGATGAGGATGAGGAGGGGATGAGGATGAGGTGGCTGTATGTTGTATTATCACTAGTCAGCTAGTTGACTAGTGATAAGGAGCCTTCAGTCTGCCACAGTCATGATGTATGAAGCTGTACAATGACAACTCATTCATTGAGAGGGGACAGGAAAGGAGGAGGAAGAGAGATGGAGAGAACATGAGAGGGGGCAGGAAAGGAGGAGGAGGAGATATGGACAGAACATGAGAGGGGACAGGAAAGGAGGAGGAGAGATGGACAGAACATGAGAGGGGGCAGGAAAGGAGGAGGAGGAGAGATGGACAGAACATGAGAGGGGGCAGGAAAGGAGGAGGAGGAGAGATGGACAGAACATGAGAGGGGGCAGGAAAGGAGGTGGAGGAGAGATGGACAGAACATTAGAGGGGGCAGGAAAGGAGGAGGAGGAGAGATGGACAGAACATGAGAGGGGGCAGAGAGAAATAGTATATATAGACTATCTCCCAGTTTGTGTTACTTTCACTGGTTGGGTCTGAGAAGAGACAAAGTGAGAGGGGAAGGAGAGAGGAGAAAATAGAATGAGAGAGGGAGCGAAGTGAGAGAAGGTGAGGGGGTGGGGTGAAGGTTATTGGGGCGATTTGGAGGGAGGAGGGGATGGTGAGGTCATTAAACAGCACTAATGACCCGTTGATTGACGAGGGGCCCAACTCTGACCTCTAATTACAGCAGAGCCTGAGAACCAGCCTGAGGACTGTGTGTGTGTGTGTGTGTGTGTGTGTGTGTGTGTGTGTGTGTGTGTGTGTGTGTGTGTGTGTGTGTGTGTGTGTGTGTGGTTCCAACTAGCTCTCACAGTCTCACGTCAGATTTGGATGTTCATCCATGTTTCTCAAACGTCACATTTTGAAATCTTAAGGTTAACTCGGAACGTAAAATGAAGGATTAAGGTTTGGGATAGGCTACTTGAAGGTAACAGAGCTCACTGTTGCCCCTAGTGGCCGGTTTCCACATCATCTCCCGACGTCCTCAGACATGGATGGACGTGGAATACTGACTTATATCACGGGTGACCTGGCTGGGACTGACTTGTATTAAGGGTGACCTGGCTGGGACTGACTTGTATTACAGGTGACCTGGCTTGGACTGACTTATATTACGGGTGACCTGCCTGGGACTGACTTGTATCACGGCTGACCTGCCTGGGACTGACTTGTATTAAGGGTGACCTGCCTGGGACTGACTTGTATCACGGGTGACCTGCCTGGGACTGACTTGTATTAAGGGTGACCAGGCTGGGACTGACTTATATCACGGGTGACCTGGCTGGGACTGACTTATATCACGGGTGACCTGGCTGGGACTGACTTGTAATTAAGGGTGACCTGGCTGGGACTGACTTGTATTACGGGTGACCTGGCTGGGACTGACTTGTATCACGGGTGACCTGGCTGGGACTGACTTATATCACGGGTGACCTGGCTGGGACTGACTTATATCACGGGTGACCTGGCTAGGACTGACTTATATCACGGGTGACCTGGCTGGGACTGACTTGTAATTAAGGGTGACCTGGCTGGGACTGACTTGTATTACGGGTGACCTGGCTGGGACTGACTTGTATCACGGGTGACCTGGCTGGGACTGACTTATATCACGGGCGACCTGGCTGGGACTGACCTATATCACGGGTGACCTGGCTGGGACTGACTTATATCACGGGTGACCTGGCTGGGACCGACTTGTATCACGGGTGACCTGGCTGGGACCGACTTGTATTACGGTTGACCTGCCTGGGACTGACTTATATCACGGGTGACCTGGCTGGGACCGACTTATATCACGGGTGACCTGCTGGGGACTGACTTATATCACGGGTGACCTGGCTGGGACCGACTTATATCACGGGTGACCTGCTGGGGAAATAAGTAAGGTCGTGTCTTCACTTGACACGTACATGCGACTTCTGCTATTAGATTACGAAACTCGCATTGAAATGACACATCTAGACCAATGTTCCCTCTAATGTTTTGGGGCACTGAGCAAATTTTAAGTATTGTGAGCGGAAACTTGAACATTTTTTTGCAACTTCCGGCGTGCGTTTCCAGTGAACACTGAGGCTGTACTTTTACAGTTTTAGACAGTAGCCAACAGGCTGTACTTTTACAGTTTTAGACAGTAGCCAACAGGCTGTACTTTTACAGTTTTAGACAGTAGCCAACAGGCTGTACTTTTACAATTTTAGACAGTTGCCAACAGATAAAAGACAGCACTGTGCAGCCGTCATCATCGACCTGACCAAGGCTTTTGACTCTGTCAATCCCCGTATCCTTATCGGCAGACTCAACAACCTTGGTTTCTCAAATGACTGCCTCGCCTGGTTCACCAACTACTTCTCAGACTGAGTTCAGTGTGTCAAATCGGAGGGCCTGTTGACCGGACCTCTGGCAGTCTCTATGGGGGTGCCACAGGGGTCAATTCTCAGGCCGACTCTCATCTCTGTATATATCAACGATGTCACTCTTGCTGCGGGTGATTCCCTGATCCACCTCTAAGCAGACAACACCATTCTGTATACCTCTGGCCCTTCTTTGGACACTGTGTTAACTAACTTCCAGACGAGCTTCAATGCCATACAACACTCCTTCCGTGGCCTCCAACTGCTCTTAAATGCTAGTAAAACAAATGCATGCTCTTCAACCGTTCGCTGCCCGCACCCGCCTGCCTGACTAGCATCACCACTCTGGACAGTTCCGACTTAGACTATATGGACAACTACAAATACCTAGGTGTCTGGCTAGACTGTAAACTCTCCTTCCAGACTCATATTAAACATCTCCAATCCAAAATTAAATCTAGAATCGGCTTCCTATTTCGCAACAAAGACTCTTTCACTCACGTCGCCAAACATACCCTCGTAAAACTGACTATCCTACCGATCCTCGACTTCGGTGATGTCATTTATATATAAATAGGAAAGTACAGATAACCTAAGAAACTACTTAAGTAGTACTTAACTTCTCAGGGCGAGGCCCATTTTTTCTCAATTACTGCCTGAATGACGTGCCCAAAGTAAACTGCCTGTAGCTCAGGCCCTGAAGCTAGGAGATGCATTTAATTGGTACCATTGGAAAGAAAACACTTTTGAAGCTTGTAGAAATGTTAAAATAATATAGGAGAATATAACACAATAGATATGGTTAGAGAACCTCCAAAGAAAAAACAACCAGAAACCTGTGGAAAAATATTTTGCGGAGCGCCATCCTCAATCAATCGCATGGCATGTTTTCGCAGTAATAGCTACTGTAAATCGGACAGTGCAGTTAGATTAACAAGAATGTTAGCTTTCAGCCGATATAAGACAATTATGTATCTAAATGTTTAAAATCCATAATATTTATTCGAATTTCTTCGAATTACGCACCCTCCAGTTGCACCGGAAGTTGTCCGGCTAGCGGGGCACCAATCCTTACTTTACACCACTGCATATCTGTTCATTTTTCATTCTCTCTCTCTCTCCTTTTATCACTTTTTCACTCTCTTTCTCACTTGTTCTCTCTCTTTCTAACCTGTTCTCTATATTTCTCTCTCTAACACACACACACACACACACACACACACACACACACACACACACACACACACACATCAAGCTCTGCATGATAAGTTTGTCAAGAAAATAAATTTCCTTAAGGCTGGATAACATGCAATTAAACAACATTCACTTATCCATATACCGTTTATACAAATACAAACCATCTCGTATTATATTGTTTATGAGAGAGAAAGGAAAGAGCCTTCCCAGCAAGGTGAGCCGCTCAAATCAACTAACCCTCATTACCGAACATCTACCTAACTCAGTGGAACACAACATTACCTCTCCTACACTAGAACAACAACTGGTGTGTGTGTGTGTGTGTGTGTGTGTGTGTGTGTGTGTGTGTGTGTGTGTGTAATTGATAGGAGAGTTTGGCGCTGGCAGCAGTATATGAAGTCATTGCTTCATTTCTCCACCGTTTCACTCTCACGCTAGATCAGGTTATCACAGACCACACACACACACACACACACACACACACACACACACACACACACACACACACACACAGGTGTAAAGTACTTAAGTAAAAATGCTTTAAAGTACTACTTTAGTCGTTTTTTGGGGTATCCTTACTTTACTATTTATATTTTTGACAACTTTTACATTACTACATTCCTAAAGAAATGAATGTGCTAAATCAAACCAGACGGCATGCTTTTCTTTCCTTTATTTGTTATGGATAGCCAGCGGCACGCTCCAACACTCAGACATTTACAAACCAAGCATGTGTGTTTAGTGAATTCGCCAGATCAGGTAGTAGGGATGACCAGGGATGTTCTCTTGATAAGTGTGTGAATTGGACACTTTTCCGATCCTGCTAGGCATTCAAAAAATGTAACGAGTACTTTTGGGTGTCAGAGAAAATGTATAAAACACATTATTTTCATTTTTTTTGTTAGGAATGTAGTGAAGTAAAAAGCAAAAGTTGTCAAATATAAGAATAGTAAAGTAAAGTACAGATACCAAAAAAACTACTTAAGTAGTACTTTCAAGTATTTTCACTTAAGTACTTTACACCACTGGCCATAATTCTTCAAGTAAAGCATATA
>NC_092170.1:34474667-34482167 GCF_045791955.1 Oncorhynchus clarkii lewisi
CGTCTCTGCGTTATATTGGCATCGAACATGTCGCCCTCCCTAGGAGAGGGGGTGACCTTGATCATTTATTGTTAAAACGAGAGGCTGCCTGGATCTTTAACTTAAAGACCCTTGCTCCCTTCGGTCTCAACGTAGACTTTGATCTGAAGCCATTCTTGTGATTATTGTGACTTTGCCATTGTAATTGTTTGTAAGCTTGTGTAGTCAAATGAATCTATGATCGTATCTAGCCATTTGTTATTTTGTATGCTGTTCTTTGTATGCCATTTTTTTATATTTGATAATTAACCAATGATATTAGGCCACACTTGGCCATGATTACAGACACCTGTGTCTTTTGACACTTTATAAACGAGTCAACCCGCAGTGTTTGATTAGACCCTGATGAAGACAGCTTGGCTGTCGAAACGTTGGACATGACATTTTTGCATCTGAGCTCCTAGAGTGTGTGGCTCTCCTTTATTTTCAAGGTTTCCACTCCGCTAGCCAGCACCTCGTCTAATAGGTGTTCCACTCCGCTAGCCAGCACCTCGTCTAATAGGTGTTCCACTCCGCTAGCCAGCACCTCGTCTAATAGGTGTTCCACTCCGCTAGCCAGCACCTCGTCTAATAGGTGTTCCACTCCGCTAGCCAGCACCTCGTCTAATAGGTGTTCCACTCCGCTAGCCAGCACCTCGTCTAATAGGTGTTCCACTCCGCTAGCCAGCACCTCGTCTAATAGGTGTTCCACTCCGCTAGCCAGCACCTCGTCTTAATAGGTGTGCGTTTCTTTTTCTTCTAGATAGCTAATCCAAGTTTATCATTTTAAAAGCCTATTTGATCATTAGAAAACCCTTTTGCAATTATGTTAACACAGCTGAAAACTGTTGTTCTGGTTAAAGAAGCAATAAAACTGTCCTTCTTTAGACTCGTTGAGTATCTGGAGCATCAGCATTTGTGGGTTCGATTACAGGCTCAAAATGGCCAGAAACAAGTAACTTTCTTCTGAAACTCATTTCTATTCTTGTTCTGAGAAATGAAGGCTATTCCATGTGAGAAATTGCCAAGAAACTGAAGATCTCGTACAGCTCTGTGTACTACTCCCTTCACAGAACTGGCTCTATCCAGAATAGAAAGAGGAGTGGGAGGCCCCAATGCATAAATGAGCAAGAGGACAAGTACATTAGAGTGTCTAGTTTGAGGAACAGACTTTTAATTCACAAGTCCTCAACTGGCAGCTTCATTAAATAGTACCCGCAAAACACCAGCTTCAACGTCAACAGTGAAGAGGCGTCTCCGGGATGCTGGCCTTCTAGGCAGAGTTGCAAAGAAAACGCCATATCTCAGACTGGCCAATAAAAACAAAAGATTAAGATGGGCAAAAGAACACAGACACTGGACAGAGGAACTCTGCCTAGAAGACCAGCATCTCGGAGTCACCTCTTCACTGTTGACATTGAGACTGGTGTTTGTAGTCTCTGGATCACAATTAAACAAGTGAGACCCAGATAGAGTAAGGGAGGGAGGGAGGGATGGAGGGAGGGAGGGAGGGAGGAGTGGGAGCTGGGAAGGATTTCAGACAACAGGATTTATAGCAGCGATCTGTGGTGAGTGTTTCAGGGCCGTTTGTAGAGGTGGAAAGTAACAGAGTATCATTGAGAGACCAACAAAACAGTTGTTTTGATGTCTCTGATAAACTAAACTCACAATTTAACAACACTAAAATGTCTTAATCAGTTACATGTAATCTCCTCAGAAATAAACTAACTGAAATCAGTTACATTACCAGCAAATACATTGTAATCAGATTACAGATACTTTGAAAAACTAGATGGATACCTCGTGGGTTACTTTGGAATCCAGAAAGGATGTTTGCGAAAAAAAATACATAATGACACGTTTCTGTTTTCTTAATGACATGCAATTCAGCAATGAACAAAGGCAAAAGTTTAATCTTTGCTCCATCTGAGTGAGTCTGACCACAAGTAAAATACCACTATGATGTCAGAGACCACTATGATGTCAGAGACCACTATGATGTCAGAGACCACTATGATGTCAGAGACCACTACGATGTCAGAGACCACTATGATGTCAGAGACCACTACGATGTCAGAGACCACTACGATGACAGAGACCAATATGATGTCAGAGACCACTACGATGTCAGAGACCACTATGATGTCAGAGACCAATTTGATGTCAGAGACCACTATGATGTCAGAGACCACTACGATGTCAGAGACCACTATGATGTCAGAGACCACTACGATGTCAGAGACCACTATGATGTCAGAGACCACTACGATGTCAGAGACCACTACGATGTCAGAGACCACTACGATGTCAGAGACCACTACGATGTCAGAGACCACTACGATGTCAGAGACCACTATGATGTCAGAGACCACTACGATGTCAGAGACCACTACGATGTCAGAGACCACTACGATGTCAGAGACCACTATGATGTCAGAGACCACTATGATGTCAGAGACCACTACGATGACAGAGACCACTATGATGACAGAGACCACTATGATGTCAGAGACCACTACGATGTCAGAGACCACTACGATGTCAGAGAACACTACGATGTCAGAGACCACTACGATGTCAGAGACCACTACGATGTCAGAGACCACTACGATGTCAGAGACCACTACGATGTCAGAGACCACTACGATGTCAGAGACCACTATGATGTCAGAGACCACTACGATGTCAGAGACCACTATGATGTCAGAGACCACTATGATGTCAGAGACCACTACGATGACAGAGACCACTACGATGTCAGAGACCACTACGATGTCAGAGACCACTACGATGTCAGAGACCACTACGATGTCAGAGACCACTACGATGTCAGAGACCACTATGATGTCAGAGACCACTACGATGTCAGAGACCACTACGATGTCAGAGACCACTACGATGTCAGAGACCACTACGATGTCAGAGACCACTACGATGTCAGAGACCACTATGATGTCAGAGACCAATATGATGTCAGAGACCACTACGATGTCAGAGACCACTACGATGTCAGAGACCACTACGATGTCAGAGACCACTATGATGTCAGAGACCACTACGATGTCAGAGACCACTACGATGTCAGAGACCACTATGATGTCAGAGACCACTATGATGACAGAGACCACTACGATGTCAGAGACCACTATGATGTCAGAGACCACTATGATGTCAGAGACCACTACGATGTCAGAGACCACTATGATGTCAGAGACCACTATGATGTCAGAGACCAATATGATGTCACACCAAATGTATTTGATTATTATTTTTGTCCTCATTTAATGCCTCTTCATGGGAAATTTTCTTCACATTTCTTATATTAAGCAAATCAGACAGCATGATTTTCTAGTTTTTTGGTGGGGATAACCAGGGGCACACGCCAACACTCAGACATAATTTACAAATGAAGCGTTTGTGTTTAGTGAGTCCTCCAGATCAGAGGCAGTAGATGACCAGGGATGTTCTCTGTTTAGTGAGTCCTCCAGATCAGAGGCAGTAGAGATGACCAGGGATGTTCTCTGTTTAGTGAGTCCTCCAGATCAGAGGCAGTAGATGACCTGGGATGTTCTCTGTTTAGTGAGTCCGCCAGATCAGAGGCAGTAGGGATGACCAGGGATGTTCTCTGTTTAGTGAGTCCTCCAGATCAGAGGCAGTAGAGATGACCAGGGATGTTCTCTGTTTAGTGAGTCCTCCAGATCAGAGGCAGTAGGGATGACCAGGGATGTTCTCTGTTTAGTGAGTCCTCCAGATCAGAGGCAGTAGATGACCAGGGATGTTCTCTGTTTAGTGAGTCCTCCAGATCAGAGGCAGTAGGGATGACCAGGGATGTTCTCTGTTTAGTTAGTCCTCCAGATCAGAGGCTAGTAGGGATGACCAGGGATGTTCTCTGTTTAGTGAGTCCTCCAGATCAGAGGCAGTAGAGATGACCAGGGATGTTCTCTGTTTAGTGAGTCCTCCAGATCAGAGGCAGTAGAGATGACCAGGGATGTTCTCTGTTTAGTAAGTCCTCCAGATCAGAGGCAGTAGGATGACCAGGGATGTTCTCTGTTTAGTGAGTCCTCCAGATCAGAGGCAGTAGGGATGACCAGGGATGTTCTCTGTTTAGTGAGTCCTCCAGATCAGAGGCAGTAGGGATGACCAGGGATGTTCTCTGTTTAGTGAGTCCTCCAGATCAGAGGCAGTAGATGACCAGGGATGTTCTCTGTTTAGTGAGTCCTCCAGATCAGAGGCAGTAGGATGACCAGGGATGTTCTCTGTTTAGTGAGTCCGTCAGATCAGAGGCAGTAGGATGACCAGGAATGTTCTCTGTTTAGTGAGTCCGCCAGATCAGAGGCAGTAGAGATGATCACATGTTCTTGTGAATTAGATCATGTTCCTGTCCTGCTTAAGCATTCTAAATGTAACAAGTACTTTTTGGTGTCAGGGAAAATGTATGGGAGTAAAAGGTACATTATCTTCTTTAGGAATGTATGTGAGTAAAAGTACAATTTGTCAAAAATATAATTAGTAAAGTACAGATACCCCCCAAGAAACAATTTTAAGCATTTTTATTTACGTACTGTCACGTTCGTCGTATGGAGGAGACCAAGGCACAGCGTGATGTGAATACATACTTTTTAATGAAGACAAAGAACACTTAACAAATTATACCAAAACGACAAACCGAACGTGAAGCTATATAATACTAGTGCAGACACAGGCAACTAGACATAGACATAGAAAATAACCCACGAAATACCCAAAGAAGATAGCTGCCTAAATATGGTTCTAATTGAGAACCAATCTAGGCAACCATAGACATATATACACCTAGATGGTAAACAACCCCATAAACCTACAAAACCCCTAGACAGTACAAAAACACTTACATCACCCATGTCACACCCTGACCTAACCAAAACAATAAAGAAAACACTGTAGGTGTGTGTGTGTGTGTACTGTGTGTGTGTGTGTACTGTGTGTGTGTGTGTACTGTGTGTGTGTGTGTACTGTGTGTGTGTGAACAGCTACAGATTAGTATGTGGTTTTTGTTATAGAGAGAAAATAATTTCCTTAACTTGTTTGGGCTAGGGGGCAGTATTTTGACGTCCGGATGAAAAGCGTGCCCAAAGTAAACTGCCTGCTACTCAGTCCCAGAAGATAGGATATGCATATAATTGGAAGATTCGGATCGAAAACACTCTAAAGTTTCTAAAACTGTTAAAAGTATGTCTGTGAGTATAACAGAACTGATACGCCAGGCGAAACCTTGAGGAGAAACCATCCCAAAGAAGAAAAAAAATCAGCTAACCACTATTTTCAATGGCTATCACTTTTATTATAAGGCAAAGTCCTCCAAGATTGCAGTTCCTAGGGCTTCCACTAGATGTCAACAGTGTTTAGAAAGAGTTTCAGGCTGGTTTTTGGAAAAATGAGCCAGAAATTGTAGTTTTTCTAGGTGGCTCCCATTTTGGCTGTAGTGTTTCCAAGCGTGTTAATGAGAGCGAGTTCTTTGGTATTTTTCTCCGGTAAAGACAATAACAATTCTCAGTCTTAAGTTTTATCGTTTATTTACGTATTAGAATACCCAAGGTTTGATTATAAACGTTGTTTGACTTGTTTGGAAAAGTTTATTAGTAACGTTTGGGATTCATTTTGTGTGCATTTTGATGGAGGGAAACTGGGTGGATTATTAACTGAAGCGCGCCAGCTAAACTGAGTTTTATGCATATAAAGAAGGACATTATCAAACTAAAGGACCATTTGTGATGTAACTGGGACCTTTTGGAGTGCCAACAGAAGAAGATCATCAAAGGCATTTCTTATATCGCTATTTCTGACTTTTATGTCGCACCTGCCTGATTGAAATATGTTTTTCATGTGTTTGTATGCGGGGCGCTGTCCTCAGATAATCGCATGGTGTGCTTTCGCCGTAAAGCCTTTTTGAAATCTGACACGGCGGCTGGATTAACAAGACATTAATCTTTATTTTGATGTATTACACTTGTGATTTTATGAAAGTTAAATATTTATAATACTGTAGTTTGAATTTTGCGCTCTGCAATTTCACCGGATGTTGTCGAGGTGTCCCGCTAGCGGCACGCCTTTCCCAAAACAGGCCTAAATACATGGCTGAGTGTGTGTGTGTGTGTGTGTGTGTGTGTGTACACATCAAAATATTTTTACTTAGTTACTTTACACCACTGACTGTGAGAGCTGGTTGCTAACTCTCTCTCTGTTCTCTCTCTGTTCTCTCTCTGTTCTCTCTCTCTCTGTCTGTTCTCTCTCTCTCTGTCTGTTCTCTCTCTCTCTGTTCTCTCTCTGTTCTCTCTCTGTTCTCTCTCTGTTCTCTCTCTGTTCTCTCTCTGTGTCTGTTCTCTCTCTCTCTGTTCTCTCTCTCTCTGTCTGTTCTCTCTCTGTTCTCTCTCTGTTCTCTCTCTGTTCTCTCTCTGTGTCTGTTCTCTCTCTGTTCTCTCTCTGTGTCTGTTCTCTCTCTCTCTCTCTGTTCTCTCTCTGTTCTCTATCTGTCTGTTCTCTCTCTGTGTCTGTTCTCTCTCCGTGTCTGTTCTCTCTCTGTGTCTGTTCTCTCTCTGTGTCTGTTCTCTCTCTGTGTCTGTTCTCTCTCTGTTCTCTCTCTGTTCTCTCTCTGTTCTCTCTCTCTGTTCTCTCTCTCTCTGTCTGTTCTCTCTCTCTCTGTTCTCTCTCTGTTCTCTCTCTGTTCTCTCTCTGTTCTCTCTCTGTGTGTGTTCTCTCACTGTGTGTTCTCTCTCTGTTCTCTCTCTGTGTCTGTTCTCTCTCTCTCTGTTCTCTCTCTGTTTTCTCTCTGTTCTCTATCTGTCTGTTCTCTCTCTGTGTCTGTTCTCTATCTGTCTGTTCTCTCTCTGTGTCTGTTCTCTCTCTGTGTCTGTTCTCTCTCTGTGTCTGTTCTCTCTCTCTCTCTGTTCTCTCTCTCTGTCTGTTCTCTCTCTCTCTGTCTGTTCTCTCTATGTGTCTGTTCTCTCTATGTGTCTGTTCACTCTCTCTGTCTGTTCTCTCTCTGTCTGTTCTCTCTCTCTCTCTGTCTGTTCTCTCTCTGTCTGTTCTCTCTCTGTGTCTGTTCTCTCTCTCTCTGTCTGTTCTCTCTCTCTCTGTCTGTTCTCTCTCTGTGTCTGTTCTCTCTCTCTGTCTGTTCTCTCTCTGTGTCTCGAACACACAGCCGTAGGTGGGAGCTGCTTGTGAGTGTTTTATTAGAGTAAAACTCTGCCAAGAGTCAACAGTCAAACTGCACAGAAAATGATGAACGCTGTTTCAGCCTGGCTCACAACACACAAGCTACAGCAAGGAGTCCCACTGCATTCCACAGTGAATCAAAACACATATCTCCTGGCCGTGGTGACTATCCCTTGCTGGTCTGAACAGTAAGGGCAGGTGTAGGATATTTGGCCCCAGTTCTATAATGACATACTAGTAGCTCTGTGTACTCCTTTTAGAGGGTTGGGAACCAACTTGCACCCCTGTCCT
>NC_092170.1:34487167-34577167 GCF_045791955.1 Oncorhynchus clarkii lewisi
TGTGTGTGTTAGTGTGTGTGTGTGTGTGTGTGTGTGTGTGTGTGTGTGTGTGTGTGTGTGTGTGTGTTTAGCAATACCAATCAGCAGTGGAGCGCTGCTCTGTTGCCAGAATGGAAAGAAGAAGAAAGGAGAGAGGGAAAATAATAGCTTGTGCAAAGTTTAGAAACAAAACTATTCTAATAAATTGTCCCAAATCTTTTCCCCCTCCCAGTTTCCTTGTTCTACACTACTTTTATGGGTGAAATTAGTCTTTCCAACCCCCTGACAGTCCAATAAAACCCTCTGCCAGGTACACAGCTACACACTACCCTAGAGAGTGGGAGGGAGACAGGGAAGCATGAGGGGAACCGAGGGGAAAGAGAAAGAAACAGGAGGGAAGGGGAGAGGGGGGGGGGGGAAAGTGGGGAAGGGGAGAGGGGGGTGGGGAGAGGGGGGAAACAGTAGGAAGGGGAGAGGGGGAAACAGTAGAAGAGGAGAGGGGGGGGGAGTGGGGAAGGGGAGAGGGGGGAAACAGTAGAAGAGGAGAGGGGGGGGGGGGGGTGGGGAAGGGGAGAGGGGGGAAACAGTGGAGGAGGAGAGGGGGGGGGGAGTGGGGAAGGGGAGAGGGGGGAAACAGTGGGGAAGGGGAGAGGGGGGAAACAGTGAAAGAGGAGATGGGGGGGGAGTGGGGAAGGGGAGAGGGGGGAAACAGTGGTGAAGGGGAGAGGGGGGAAACAGTGGAAGAGGAGAGGGGGGGAAGTGGGGAAGGGGAGAGGGGGGAAAAAGTGGGGAAGGGGAGAGGGGGGGGGAAGTGGGGAAGGGGAGAGGGGGGGGAGTGGGGAAGGAGAGAGGGGGGAAACAGTGGGGAAGGGGAGAGGGGGGAAACAGTAGAGAAGGGGAGAGGGGGGAAACAGTGGAGAAGAGGAGAGGGGGGAAACTGTAGGGAATGGGAGAGGGGGGAAACAGTGGGAAGGGGAGAGGGGGGAAACAGTAGGGGAGAGGGGGGAAACGGTGGGGAAGGGGAGAGGGGGGAAACAGTGGGGGAGAGGGGGGAAACAGTAGGGAAGGGGAGAGGGGGGAAACAGTGGGAAGGGGAGAGGGGGGAAACAGTGGGGAAGGGGAGAGGGGGGAAACAGTGGGAAGGGGAGAGGGGGAAACAGTGCGGAAGGGGAGAGGGGGGAAACAGTGGATAAGGGGAGAGGGGAGAAACAGTAGGAAGGGGAGAGGGGGGAAACAGTAGGGAATGGGAGAGGGGGGAAACAGTGGGAAGGGGAGAGGGGGAAACAGTAGGGGAGAGGGGGGAAACGGTGGGGAAGGGGAGAGGGGGGGGGAAGTGGGGAAGGGGAGAGGGGGGGAGTGGGGAAGGAGAGAGGGGGGAAACAGTGGGGAAGGGGAGAGGGGGAAACAGTAGAGAAGGGGAGAGGGGGGAAACAGTGGAGAAGAGGAGAGGGGGGAAACTGTAGGGAATGGGAGAGGGGGGAAACAGTGGGAAGGGGAGAGGGGGGAAACAGTAGGGGAGAGGGGGGAAACGGTGGGGAAGGGGAGAGGGGGGAAACAGTGGGGAGAGGGGGGAAACAGTAGGGAAGGGGAGAGGGGGGAAACAGTGGGAAGGGGAGAGGGGGGAAACAGTGGGGAAGGGGAGAGGGGGGAAACAGTGGGAAGGGGAGAGGGGGGAAACAGTGCGGAAGGGGAGAGGGGGGAAACAGTGGATAAGGGGAGAGGGGAGAAACAGTAGGAAGGGGAGAGGGGGGAAACAGTAGAGAAGAGGAGAGGGGGGAAACTGTAGGGAATGGGAGAGGGGGGAAACAGTGGAGAAGAGGAGAGGGGGGAAACTGTAGGGAATGGAAGAGGGGGGAAACAGTGGGGAAGGGGAGAGGGGGGAAACAGTAGGGGAGAGGGGGGAAACAGTGGGAAGGGAGAGGGGGGAAACAGCAGAACCAATGAAAATTGTCCTGAAACACAGACAGCTGAACCAATGAAAACTGTTCCAAAACACAGACAGCTGAACTAATGAAAACTGCACTGTACTGTACTGTACCAATGTGTTTTATTAATGAAAAGGAAAAAGAGAGGAAATGGAAAGAGATAAATCCATGTGACCGAGCAGGCAGCCGGGAGAACAAGATGGCGTCCTGTGGGCCGGCCATGACCTCACTGGGGTCAGAGTTCACAGTGCATTCTGAAAGAACAACAGTAGAAAGACAAAACAAGCTGGAGGCTCTACAGAAAAGAGAGAAAGAAGCAGGTCTAAGAGAAGTCTTTCCTGAGATATGAGCGGCTGAGGGAGAGGGAGAAGGAGAGAGAGAGAGAGAGAGAGAGAGGGAGAGAGAGAGAGAGAGAGAGAGAGAGAGAGAGAGAGGGAGAGAGAGAGAGGGAGTGAGAGAGAGAGAGAGAGAGAGAGAGGGAGAGAGAGAGAGAGACAGAGAGAGGGAGAGAGAGAGAGGGAGGGAGAGAGAGAGGGAGAGAGAGGGAGAGAGAGGGAGAGAGAGAGAGAGGGAGAGAGAGGGAGAGAGAGGGAGAGGGAGAGAGAGAGGGAGGGAGGGAGGGGGAGAGAGTGAGAGGGAGAGAGAGGGAGAGAGAGAGAGAGGGAGAGAGAGGGAGAGAGAGGGAGAGGGAGGGAGAGAGGGAGGGAGGGGGAGAGAGTGAGAGTGTATAGTAGAGACACAGAGAGAATAGGATTCCCAGCTGCATATCAAATGTATTCCCTCAACGTCAACTACAGGGTCTACCAGAGGACAGTTCACACATGAGTGAGTGAGTGAGTGAGTGAGTGAGTGAGTGATCATCCAAGAAAGAGAGTCCTGGAGAGATGGAGAGCAAAAAAATCACACTTATGCAACACACACACACACACACACACACACACACACACACACACACACACAGTCACACACACACACACAGTCACACACACACACACAGTCACACACACACACACACACACACACACAGTCACACACACACACACACACACACACACACACACACACACACACACACACACACACACACAGTCACACACACAGTCACACACACAGTCACACACACACACACACACACACACACACACAGTCACACACACACACACAGTCACACACACACACACATGTTATTGTATCAAGGCTGTCTACTGTAAAAGCAGTTTGTCTTTGGCATAGGCCATTTGCTTGCGTGTGTGTCAGTTATTAAGCTAATGGCAGTGTGGTATGGGTTTCACACAAAGGCAGGAAATGTACACACATACACACTCGCTGACAGACACACACGCTCATACACACACACACACTCATACACACACAAACGCTCACACACACACACACACACGCGCTCATACAACACACACACTCATACACACAGACACACACGCTCATACAAACACACACACTCATACACACAGACACACACGCTCATACAAACACACACACTCATACACACAAACACACACACGCTCATACAAACACACACACTCATACAAACACACACACACACACAGTCACACACACACACACACACACGCTCATACACACATACACATGCTCTCATACACACGCGCTCATACACACACACACACACGCGCTCGCTCATACACAAACATAACAGTATCTCTCTCTCACCAGCCCTACTGTAAACAGTATCTCTCTCACCAGCCCTACTGTAAACAATATCTCTCTCTCACCAGCCCTACTGTAAACAGTATCTCTCTCTCACCAGCCCTACTGTAAACAGTATCATAACAGTATCTCTCTCTCACCAGCCCTACTGTAAACAGTATCTCTCTCTCACCAGCCCTACTGTAAACAGTATCATAACAGTATCTCTCTCTCACCAGCCCTACTGTAAACAGTGTCATAACAGTATCTCTCTCTCACCAGCCCTACTGTAAACAGTATCTCTCTCTCACCAGCCCTACTGTAAACAGTATCTCTCTCTCACCAGCCCTACTGTAAACAGTATCATAACAGTATATCTCTCTCACCAGCCCTACTGTAAACAGTATCATAACAGTATCTCTCTCTCACCAGCCCTACTGTAAACAGTGTCATAACAGTATCTCTCTCTCACCAGCCCTACTGTAAACAGTATCATAACAGTATCTCTCTCTCACCAGCCCTACTGTAAACAGTGTCATAACAGTATCTCTCTCTCACCAGCCCTACTGTAAACAGTGTCATAACAGTATCTCTCCCTCACCAGCCCTACTGTAAACAGTATCTCTCTCACCAGCCCTACTGTAAACAGTATATCTCTCACCAGCCCTACTGTAAACAGTATCTCTCTCTCACCAGCCCTACTGTAAACAGTATATCTCTCACCAGCCCTACTGTAAACAGTGTCATAACAGTATCTCTCCCTCACCAGCCCTACTGTAAACAGTATCTCTCTCACCAGCCCTACTGTAAACAGTATCATAACAATATCTCTCTCACCAGCCCTACTGTAAACAGTATATCTCTCACCAGTCCTACTGTAAACAGTATCATGACAGTATCTCGCTCTCACCAGCCCTACTGTAAACAGTATCATAACAATATCTCTCTCACCAGCCCTACTGTAAACAGTATATCTCTCACCAGTCCTACTGTAAACAGTATCATAACAGTATCTCTCTCTCACCAGCCCTACTGTAAACAGTATCATAACAGTATCTCTCTCTCACCAGCCCTACTGTAAACAGTATCTCTCTCACCAGCCCTACTGTAAACAGTATCTCTCTCTCACCAGCCCTACTGTAAACAGTATCATAACAGTATATCTCTCACCAGCCCTACTGTACACAGTATCATAACAGTCCTGCACATCTAAAGAAAACAATCTCTCTCTCTCTGTGTGTGTGTGTGTGTGTGTGTGTGTGTGTGTGTGTGTGTGTGTGTGTGTGTGTGTGTGTGTGTGTGTGTGTGTGTGTGTGTCTGTGTGTGTGTGTGTGTGTGTGTGTAATAAGTGAAATGGGATCACAGAATGTTGTTTTGGTCCCAAACAGCTGCTACTCACCCTCATTCTGTTAATGCTGCACAATATCAACACACACAAAAAAAGAAACGTCCCTTTTTCAGGACCCTGTCTTTCAAAGATAATTCGTAAAAATCAAAATAACTTCCCAGATCCTCATTGTAAAGGGTTGAAACACTGTTTCCCATGCTTGTTCAATGAACAATAAACAATTAATGAACATGCATCTGTGGAACGGTCATTAGGACACTAACAGCTTACAGACGGTAGGCAATTAAGGTCACAGTTATGAAAACTTAGGACACTAAAGAGGCCTTTCTACTGACTCTGAAGAACACCAAAGGAAAGATGCCCAGGGTCCCTCTTCATCTGCATGAATGTGCCTTAGGCAGGACTGGCAAAAAGTGCTCTTCACTGACGAGTCGCGGTTTTGTCTCACCAGGGGTGATGGTCGGAATTAAGTTTATCATCGAAGGAATGAGCACAGCATCATCGAGCTTGTTGTCATTGCAGGCAATCTCAACGCTGTGCGTTACAGGGAAGACATCCTCCTCCCTCATGTGGTACCCTTCCTGCAGGTTCATCCTGACATGACCCTCCAGCATGACAATGCCACCAGCCACACTGCTCATTCTTGTGCGTGATTTCCTGCAAGACAGGAATGTCAGTGTTCTGCCATGGCCAGCGAAGAGCCCGGATCTCAATCACACTGAGCAGGTCTGGGACCTGTTGGATCGGAGGGTGAGGGCTAGGGCCATTCCCCCCAGAAATGTCTGGGAACTTGCAGGTGCCTTAGTGGAACATCTAACAGCAAGAACTGGCAGCAAGAACTGGCACATCTGGTGCAGTCCATGAGGAGGAGATGCACTGCAGTACTTAATATAGCTGGTGGCCACACCAGATACTGACTGTTACTTTAGATTTTGACCCCCCCTTGTTCCCCCTTGTTCAGGGACACATTATTCCATTTCTGTTAGTCACGTCTTGTTCAGTTCATGTCTCAGTTGTTGAATCTTGTTATGTTCATACAAATATATTACACGTGTTAAATTTGCTGAAAATAAACACAGTTGACAGTGAGAGGACGTTTCTTTTTTTTTGCTGAGCTTATATTACCTGACGCTCCGGTGTGTGTGTGTGTGTGTGTGTGTGTGTGTGTGTGCGTGCGTGCGTGCGTGCGTGCGTGGTAGTTATTCCTGGGATCCCAGTAATGCAGCCAGTCCTGCTGAATTGTCGGCAGGATAACCAAAACATTTGACTGTGGGATTCCCAGTCCAGCTCAGGGAATGACAAACACAGGAAGGGGGTTGCATTCAGCAGGCAGTGAACACACATGTTTATGGCTCCTCTCTCTCACACACACACACACATCTGTGCCTTCTTGAGGCTGTAGTAAAGTAAAACTTCTCTCTGTATCTTTCCTAGAATTCCACCAGTCTCCTGTGTCCCATCATGCTTCAGCCAGACATTCTCTCTCTCTCACACACAAATTCACTCAAGAAAGAAAGTAGTATTTCTCTTTCATTACCACTGAAATGAAAAACACAGTGCAACTGAGCAGAATATTTTCTCTGTTCAGGGTAGTTAAAGTCAGAAATGGCTGACTTCTGTGTTCTGAAAGACATTCCAATATTAACAACATCCCTGAGCTCCACAGCATCGTCTTCCTGCTCCATTGTCCTGAGAGGGAAACACACACAGCCACACACCCTCACCTCAACACACTACAATTGCAAGTTGGCTGGAAAATGGTCTACACTGCAGCGACAGCAGAATCCCACTGGAGTGCCCTGTAGCCTACTGCACCAGTCCCACGCAGCCACAAAATCATCTAGGGAGATTTCAATATAGAAAGTTTTTCTTTTTTAAAGCCTATATTGCCTGAGGTTTCAAGTTTTATTGTCCCGTGCACAAGTGCAATGAAAAGCCTTTCTTGCCAGCTCAAAACTCAACAATGCAGAACACGAAAAAGTAAGTAAGCATATATATATATATACAGGATCAGTATCAGGCTCAGTACCAGAGTATGTGAGTGGAGCGGAGCTAGATCGGAGCGAGGAGCAGAGCGTGCCCATTTTGACTGGAGCGTGGAGCGAGATTCCCAAAGGCTGGATGGTCGCCCTTCTCTCCCGCTCCAATTTCACTCCAGTAGTGCCCCAGTAGCTCTCACTTTACGAGCTCAGGGCTCGCCCGTCCCATCATGCATTTGTGGTCTACTTGTGTGCTGTTATAGCCCCTTCCTTTAGCTACTGTCATGGAGTTCACTAAATATTTTCATAAAGACACTGATAAAACAAATAGGTGCTAAATCAAGGTGACTTAAAAACATGAGGACCAATAGCAAGAGAGGGAGTGTGATGATGTAATGTCCACAACTAAAGAATCATTGTGGAATCTGAGAAGACACGTCACAAAAGCATGAGGGTGTACTTACTACGTGTACTTACTACGTGCAAAAATGATTTTGGCCCAATAGGCCCGTCACGTGTACTCCCTCTCCGGCCTCTAGGTCACCAGGCTGCTGTCACCATCTATACGCGCATCTGCGTATAATGACACTCACCCGGAGTCCATCACCCCCTGATTACCTTCCCTATATATGTCACTCCCTTTGGTTCCTTCCCTATATATGTCACTCCCATTGGTTCCTTCCCTATATATGTCACTTCCCTTTGGTTCCTTCCCTATATATGTCACTCCCTGTGGTTCCTTCCCTATATATGTCACTCCCATTGGTTCCTTCCCTAAATATGTCACTTCCCTTTGGTTCCTTCCCCATATATGTCACTCCCTTTGGTTCCTTCCCTATATATGTCACTTCCCTTTGGTTCCTTCCCTATATATGTCACTCCCTTTGGTTCCTTCCCTATATATGTCACTTCCCTTTGGTTCCTTCCCTATATATGTCACTCCCTTTGGTTCCTTCCCTATATATGTCACTTCCCTTTGGTTCCTTCCCTATATATGTCACTCCCTTTGGTTCCTTCCCTATATATGTCACTTCCCTTTGGTTCCTTCCCTATATATGTCACTTCCCTTTGGTTCCTTCCCTATATATGTCACTCCCTTTGGTTCCTTCCCTATATCTGTCACTCCCCTTTGGTTCCTTCCCCAGGCGTCATTGTTCCTGTTTCTGTTTCCTGCCTGTGTGTTGTTCGTGTTTCTTGTTTTGTATTATGTTTTGTTCATTTATTAAATTATTCACTCCCTGAACTTGCTTCCTGACTCCCAGCACACACATTACAAGGCCTGGCATATTCCAACTTTCACTGAGCTTTCCGTTTTGATTGGGTTGTTTTGCCTAAAAACCTTTAGGCCTACCTATATAAAAAAAAAATCAACTCTGCATCCCTGCCCAAGTGTGGCCAAAAGAGTGCTTAGCATCCCAAGTTGCTCTGCCAGCACAGAGATGATACTATATTAAAATTCAAAGGCACTGAGCTTAATAAGGCATTTTTTGTTTAATTTGTATTTAATTCTAACTAAGTCACAGCCTATAGTTGAATTCGGAAGTTTACATACACCTTAGCCAACTACATTTAAACTCAGTTTTTCACAATTCCTGACATTTAATCCTAGTAAAAATTCCCTGTATGTCAGTTAGAATCAACATTTTATTTTAAGAATGTGAAATGTCAGAATAACAGAGAGAATTATTTATTTCAGCTTTCATTTCTTTCATCACATTCACAGTGGGTCAGAAGATTACATACACTCAATTAATATTTGGTGGCATTGCCGATAAATTGTTTAACTTGGGTCAAACGTTTTGGGTAGCCTTCCACAAGCTACCCACAATAAGTTGGGTGAATTTTGTCCCATTTCTCCTGACAGAGCTGGTGTAACTGAGTCAGGTTTGTAGGCCTCCTTAGTCGCAATATATCCACATAATTTCCTACCTCATGATGCCATCTATTTTGTGAAGCACCCCCACAACATGATGCTGCCACCCCCGCCACCCTCTTCGGCTTGCAAGCCTCCCCTTTTTCCTCCAAACTTAACGATGGTCTTTATGACCAAACAGTTCTATTTTTGTTTTGTCAGACCATGTCGATATAGGACTCGTTTTACTGTGGATATACGTAGATACTTTTGTACCTGTTTCCTGCAGCATCTTCACAAGGTCCTTTGCTGTTGTTCTGGGATTGATTTGCACTTTTCACAGCAAAGTACGTTCATCTCTAGGAGACAGAACCCGTTTCCTTCCTGAGCGGTATGACGGCTGCGTGGTCCCATGGTGTTTATACTTGTGTACTATTGTTTGTACAGATGAACGTGGTACCTTCAGGCATTTGGAAATTGCTCCCAAGGATGAACCAGACTTGTGAAATCTATAATTTTTTTCAGATTTTCTGAGGTCTTGGCTGATTTCTTTTGATTTTCCCATTATGTCAAGCAAAGAGGCACTGAGTTTGAAGATTGGCCTTGAAATACATCCACAGGTACACCTCCAATTGACTCAAATGATGTCAATTAGCCTATCAGAAGCTTCTAAAGCCATGACATCATTTTCTGGACTTTTCCAAGCTGTTTAAAGGCACAGTCAACTTAGTGTATGTAAAATTCTGACCCACTGGAATTGTGATACAGTGAATTATAAGTGAAATAATCTGTCTGTAAACAAATGTTGGAGAAATGACTTGTGTCATGCACAAAGTAGATTTCCGATCCGACTTGCCAAAACTATAGTTTGTTAACAAGACATTTGTGGAGTGGTTGAAAAACAAGTTTGAATGACTCCAACCTAAGTGTATGTAAACTTCTGACTTTAACTGTGCATGCGCAACTTGTAGGCTATATTGATTTAATACAACAAAATGTTGTTTAAATGCTGAGTGTTTAATGTCCCTGACTCCCTACCAGGCTAGTGTGTCACACTCGCTAATGCTTCACATTGTATTTCTTTGTAGGCTCTAGCCTTGAAATAATTGAAATAATATAACCTAAATAATTAATTTCTGTTCTTTCTTAGTCTCCCTGTCTGGCTCCTGACCTATTTAGAGAGTTTATATGCTGTTTAATATGACATGTAGCCTATTTTAAATGATGAGCACTTCTTACATTCTCTTTTTCATGATAATTATAATACCTTTCATTCAAATCACATGATTTGGTCTCAATACTTCAAAACCAAAGGGTAGGTCCAGGTAGGTCCAATAATTGATGGGTGTTGATTAAATTGTGATTTTAATGAACGTGAGCGAGGAGCGTTTGTTTGCAGAGCATTTGGAAAGGAGTTGCGTACTTCTCAATGAGTAATGAGTGGAATTTCCAACCGCTCAACTCACATCCCCTGGCCAATACCATATTTACAATGTGCAGAGATACTGGAGTGACAGAGGTATATGTGTATAGAGTAAGGTGACAGGGCATTAGGATATATGATAAACAGACTAGAAGCAACGCATATGATGATTGTATGTGAGTGCACGTGTGTGTAGAGTCAGTATGAATGTGTACACGAGTAATGTGCGTGTCAGCAAATTAAGTATGTGTGTGTGTGTGCGTGTGCGTGTGCGTGTGTGTGTGTGTGTGTGTGTGTGTGTGTGTGTGTGTGTGTGTGTGTGTGTGTGTGTGTGTGCGTGTGCGTGTGCGTGTGCGAGTGTGCGTGTGCGTGTGCGTGTGCGTGTGCGAGTGTGCGTGTGCGTGTGCGTGTGTGTGTGTGTGTGTGAGTGAGTGAGTGAGTGAGTGAGTGAGTCCTGTGAGTGTGCATTGGTGTCTTAAATGAAATGAAAGGGTTAATGCAGATAGTCTGTGTAGCCATTTTGTTAGCTATTTAACAGTCTATGGCTTTGGGATAGAAGCTATTCAGGAGCCTGTTGGTGTCAGACTTGTTACTATGGCAGCACTTGCCATGCTGTAGCAGAGCGAACAGTCTATGGCTTGGGCTGTTTGAGTCCTTTACATTTTTTCCAGATCTTCCTTTCATCCCGCCTGATATAGAGGTCCTGATTTACTGAGCTGTCCACACATCCCTCTGTAGCACCATGCGATCAAGGGCGGTGCAGTTGCCATACCAAGCAGAGATGCAGCCAATCAAGATTCTCATAATGGTGCAGCTGGAGAACTTTTGGAGGATTTGAGGACCCATGCTAAAACTTTTCTACCCCCTGAGGGGGAGGAGGCGCTGTCGTGCCTTCTTCACAACTGTGATGGTGTATGTTGACCATTTTAAGTCCCTAGTGATTTGGACACCGAGGAACATGAAGGTCTCGACCTGCTCCACTACAGCCCTACCAATGTGGATGGTAGAACCTGCTCCACTACAGCCCTGTCAATGTGGATGGCAGAACCTGCTCCACTACAGCCCTGTCAATGTGGATGGTAGAACCTGCTCCACTACAGCCCTGTCAATGTGGATGGTAGAACCTGCTCCACTACAGCCCTGTCAATGTGGATGGTAGAACCTGCTCCACTACAGCCCTGTCAATGTGGATGGTAGAACCTGCTCCACTACAGCTCTGTCAATGTGGATGGTAGAACCTGCTCCACTACAGCCCTGTCAATGTGGATGGCAGAACCTGCTCCACTACAGCCCTGTCAATGTGGATGGTAGAACCTGCTCCACTACAGCCTGTCCATGTGGATGGTAGAACCTGCTCCACTACAGCCCGTCCATGTGGATGGTAGAACCTGCTCCACTACAGCCCTGTCAATGTGGATGGTAGAACCTGCTCCACTACATTCCTGTCAATGTGGATGGCAGAACCTGCTCCACTACATTCCAGTCAATGTGGATGGCAGAACCTGCTCCACTACAGGCCTGTCAATGTGGATGGTAGAACCTGCTCCACTACAGCTCTGTCAATGTGGATGGTAGAACCTGCTCCACTACAGCCCTGTCCATGTGGATGGTAGAACCCAGAGGTGTGGACTCGAGTCACATGACTTGGACTCGAGTCAGACTCGAGTTACAAATATGATGTCTTGCAACTCGACTTTGACTTTAACGCCAATGACTCGTGACTTAACTTGGACTCGAGCCTTTTGACTCGAACTGACTTGATACCCTCACCAAGGATTGCAACACGAGGGAAGAAAATTACAGACGGAGGCGCAACAACTTCCAACCTTGTTCGACATTTGAAGCTGCACAAAGAATGGTAAGTCGTGGCTAATATAGCCGACAGCTATATATAATTTTGCTAGTTTAGCATGTAGGCTAACGTAATGTTAAGGCTCAAGGCTACCCATGTATTTCCATGGAAATATAAAGTTTATTTGGAAAGTAATCAAATATATATATTTTTAAAAGCATTCATGATTTGTATAAATGTAATAAACTAACTATTACTCTTATTAAAAATATGAAATGGTATAACATTTAGTGAAGAGCACATTATGACTTGTTTAGGACTCAAAACTCAAAGTTTAGGACTTGAGACTTGACTTGAGACTTGACTTGATTCTTGTCGGTCTTGACTTGAGACTTGACTCGGAATTGCCTGTCTTGACTTGGGATTTGGCTTGGGACTTGAGTGCTAAGACTTACTTGTGACTTGCAAAACAATTACTTGGTCCCAACTCTAGTAGAACCTGCTCCACTACAGCCCAGTTGATGTGGAAGGTAGAACCTGCTCCACTACAGCCCAGTTGATGTGGAAGGTAGAACCTGCTCCACTACAGCCCAGTTGATGTGGATGGTAGAACCTGATCCACTACAGCCAGTTGATGTGGATGGTAGAACCTGCTCCAATACAGCCCAGTTGATGTGGATGGTAGAACCTGCTCCACTACAGCCAGTTGATTTGGATGGTAGAACCTGCTACACTACAGCCAGTTGATGTGGATGGTAGAACCTGCTCCACTACAGCCAGTTGATGTGGATGGTAGAACCTGCTCCACTACAGCCAGTTGATGTGGATGGTAGAACCTGCTCCACTACAGACAGTTGATGTAGATGGTAGAACCTGCCCCACTACAGCCCAGTTGATGTGGATGGTAGAACCTGCTCCACTACAGCCAGTTGATGTGGATGGTAGAACCTGCTCCACTACAGACAGTTGATGTGGATGGTAGAACCTGCTCCACTACAGACAGTTGATGTAGATGGTAGAACCTGCCCCACTACAGCCCAGTTGATGTGGATGGTAGAACCTGCTCCACTACAGCCAGTTGATGTGGATGGTAGAACCTGCTCCACTACAGACAGTTGATGTAGATGGTAGAACCTGCCCCACTACAGCCCAGTTGATGTGGATGGTAGAACCTGCTCCACTACAGCCAGTTGATGTGGATGGTAGAACCTGCTCCACTACAGACAGTTGATGTGGATGGTAGAACCTGCTCCACTACATCCCCCCCTCCCCTCTCCCTACTCCCTCTCTCCTCCCCTCTGCCTTCTCCCTCTCTTCTCCCCTCCCCCATCCCTACTCCCTCTCTCCTCTCCTCCCCTCCCCCATCCCTACTCCCTCTCTCCTCCCCTCTGCTCCCTCCCTCTCTCCTCCCCTCCCCCATCCCTACTCCCTCTGCTCCCTGAGAACCATACTTAGGTAGCTCTTGCTCACATGGGTTTGGTGGGTAGTTGCTTTCTGTTTTGTACCTGACGGAGCTGTTTCGGGTGTTCTTTTTGTTACTTTTTATTTAGTGTTCAGTTCTATTCAATAAATGGCGAACACGTACCACGCTGCGCTTTGGCCCTCACCTTCTTCCACCAACGGCCGCTACAAGCGGTGTTAATTGCATGGGAAACATATGTTAACATTGCCAAAGCAAGAGAAGTAGTTATAATATACAAAGTGAAATAAACAATCAAAATTAACAGTAAACATTACACTCATAGAAGTTCCAAAAGAATAAAGACATTACAAATGTAATATTATGTATATATACAGTGTTGTAGCGATGTGCAAATGGTTAAGGTATAAAAGGGAAAATAAATAAACATAAATATAGGTTGTATTTTTTCTCTCTCTGTCTCCCTCTCACTCTGTTTCCCTCTCTCTCTGTCTCTCCCTCTCTCTGTAGTATCAGTAGCCCTATCAGTGATAAGGGGAAGAGGACACCAGGCCCAGATGCCAGCACAGCTCTCAGCAGCACTCAGGAGCTGGATCTTGGTTCGGGACTCTGGCACTGTGGCTGGACTGGATACCTGCCTAATAACCCCTACCGCTACTGCAGCTAAACCCTTGACACACACACACACACACGCACGCACGCACGCACGCACGCACGCACGCACGCACACACACACACACACACACACACACACACACACACACACACACACACACATACACACACACACACACACACACACACACACACACACACACACTTAGAGATAGCTTTGTGTCTTGCTGAGGATTTGCCCTGTAACAGCATCTATGGCTGGCTGAGCAGAGCTCTGTGGCTAGCTGATTGTTAGCTTTGTGGCTAGCTGATTGTTAGCTGTGAGGCTAGCTGAGTGTTAGCTGTGAGGCTAGCTGAGTGTTAGATCTAAGGCTAGCTGAGTGTCAGCTCTGTGGCTAGCTGATTGTTAGCTCTGTGGCTAGCTGAATGTTAGATTTGTGGCTAGCTGACTGTTAGCTCTGTGGCTAGCTGAGTGTTAGCTATAAGGCTAGCTGATCGTGAGCTCTGAGGATGGCTAAACGTTAGCTGCCACCGATGCTGTACTGTGTTCCCACGGCTGAGACAGTTTCCTCTCCCTCTGGAGATGCCGGCTATTTTAGGAAGCAGGAGGAGCGAGACAGGGAAGAGACAGGTGCCAAGGAAACCAGTGAGGAACACTAATAATAACCAACTAATAATAAAACTCTCAGAGAGACAGCAGAGAAACTCACAACATCGGAGACAACCGGTATAGATACAGATAAATATTACAACACACACAGCTACATACAGTAGGTTTACAGTGACTGTACACTCCTTTCTTTTTAGAGTTCTAGAATGTTTACACACATTCCCCCACATTACACACACTCCCCCACATTACACACACTCCCCCATATTACACACACTCCCCCATATTACACACACTCCCCCACATTACACACACTCCCCCATATTACACACACTCCCCCATCTTACACACACACCTCAACATTACACACACTCCCACATATTACACACACCCACGTTACACACACTCCCCCATATTACACACACTCCCCCACATTACACACACTCCCCCACATTACACACACTCCCCCATATTACACACACTCCCCCATCTTACACACACACCCCCACATTACACACACTCCCCCATATTACACACACCCACATTACACACACTCCCCCATATTACACACACTCCCCCACATTACACACACTCCCCCATATTACACAAACACACCCACATTACACAAACACACCCACATTACACACACACACCCACATTACACAAACACACCCACATTACACACACTCCCACATTACACACACTCCCCCATATTACACACACTCCCCTATATTACACACTCCCACATTACACAAACACTCCCACATTACACAAACACTCCCACATTACACAAACACTCCCACATTACACAAACACAAACACTCCCACATTACACAAACACTCCCCCATATTACACACTCCCACATTACACAAACACTCCCACATTACACAAACACTCCCACATTACACAAACACTACCACATTACACAAACACTCCCACATTACACAAACACTCCCACATTACACAAACACTCCCACATTACACACACACCACTGGAATACGCGACAGACATTCCAGTACAACTTACATATATCCAGTAGACCTACAGAGGATGACAGTCATCCAGACAATTATTATACAGAAATGCACAAACAGACAACACATACAAACACCGTGGGAGCAAACATGACATACTGTAACGCTGCCTTTCTCCCATAGATATATTTCTCATTCAAATACGTAAGCCCCTGTGACCAGAGTATGTGAGCAAAGTTGAACGGTAGGAAATCCTGCTCATTGCTCACTGGACACACCTTTCCGGTGCTCCACTTCCTTTCCAACCGCTAAAAACCATTTCCTTGCTCACAGGACACACTGTTCCGGTGCTCCACTTCCTTTCAAACCGCTAAAAACCATTTCCTTGCTCACAGGACACACTGTTCCGGTGCTCCACTTCCTTTCCAACCGCTAAAAACCATTTCCTTGCTCACAGGACACACTGTTCCGGTGCTCCACTTCCTTTCCAACCGCTAAAAACCATTTCCTTGCTCACAGGACACACTGTTCCGGTGCTCCACTTCCTTTCCAACCACTAAAAACCATTTCCTTGCTCACAGGACACACTGTTCCGGTGCTCCACTTCCTTTCCAACCGCTAAAAACCATTTCCTTGCTCACAGGACACACTGTTCCGGTTCTCCACTTCCTTTCCAACCGCTAAAAAACATTTCCTTGCTCACAGGACACACTGTTCCGGTGCTCCACTTCCTTTCCAACCGCTAAAAACCATTTCCTTGCTCACAGGACACACTGTTCCGGTTCTCCACTTCCTTTCCAACCGCTAAAAACCATTTCCTTGCTCACAGGACACACTGTTCCGGTGCTCCACTTCCTTTCCAACCGCTAAAAACCATTTCCTTGCTCACAGGACACACTGTTCCGGTGCTCCACTTCCTTTCCAACCACTAAAAACCATTTCCTTGCTCACAGGACACACTGTTCCGGTGCTCCACTTCCTTTCCAACCACTAAAAACCATTTCCTTGCTCACAGGACACACTGTTCCGGTGCTCCACTTCCTTTCCAACCACTAAAAACCATTTCCTTGCTCACAGGACACACTGTTCCGGTGCTCCACTTCCTTTCCAACCGCTAACAGGACACACTGTTCCGGTGCTCCACTTCCTTTCCAACCGCTAACAGGACACACTGTTCCGGTGCTCCACTTCCTTTCCAACCGCTAACAGGACACACTGTTCCGGTGCTCCACTTCCTTTCCAACCGCTAACAGGACACACTGTTCCGGTGCTCCACTTCCTTTCCAACCGCTAACAGGACACACTGTTCCGGTGCTCCACTTCCTTTCCAACCGCTAACAGGACACACTGTTCCGGTGCTCCACTTCCTTTCCAACCGCTAACAGGACACACTGTTCCGGTGCTCCACTTCCTTTCCAACCGCTAACAGGACACACTGTTCCGGTGCTCCACTTCCTTTCCAACCGCTAACAGGACACACTGTTCCGGTGCTCCACTTCCTTTCCAACCGCTAACAGGACACACTGTTCCGGTGCTCCACTTCCTTTCCAACCGCTAACAGGACACACTGTTCCGGTGCTCCACTTCCTTTCCAACCGCTAACAGGAAACACTGTTCCGGTGCTCCACTTCCTTTCCAACCGCTAACAGGACACACTGTTCCGGTGCTCCACTTCCTTTCCAACCGCTAACAGGACACACTGTTCCGGTGCTCCACTTCCTTTCCAACCGCTAACAGGACACACTGTTCCGGTGCTCCACTTCCTTTCCAACCGCTAACAGGACACACTGTTCCGGTGCTCCACTTCCTTTCCTACCGCTAACAGGACACACTGTTCCGGTGCTCCACTTCCTTTCCAACCGCTAACAGGACACACTGTTCCGGTGCTCCACTTCCTTTCCAACCGCTAACAGGACACACCGTTCCGGTGCTCCACTTCCTTTCCAACCGCTAACAGGACACACCGTTCCGGTGCTCCACTTCCTTTCCAACCGCTAACAGGACACACCGTTCCGGTGCTCCACTTCCTTTCCAACCGCTAACAGGACACACCGTTCCGGTGCTCCACTTCCTTTCCAACCGCTAACAGGACACACCGTTCCGGTGCTCCACTTCCTTTCCAACCGCTAACAGGACACACCGTTCCGGTGCTCCACTTCCTTTCCAACCGCTAACAGGACACACCGTTCCGGTGCTCCACTTCCTTTCCAACCGCTAACAGGACACACCGTTCCGGTGCTCCACTTCCTTTCCAACCGCTAACAGGACACACCGTTCCGGTGCTCCACTTCCTTTCCAACCGCTAACAGGACACACCGTTCCGGTGCTCCACTTCCTTTCCAACCGCTAACAGGACACACTGTTCCGGTGCTCCACTTCCTTTCCAACCGCTAACAGGACACACTGTTCCGGTGCTCCACTTCCTTTCCAACCGCTAACAGGACACACTGTTCCGGTGCTCCACTTCCTTTCCAACCGCTAACAGGACACACTGTTCCGGTGCTCCACTTCCTTTCCAACCGCTAACAGGACACACTGTTCCGGTGCTCCACTTCCTTTCCAACCGCTAACAGGACACACTGTTCCGGTGCTCCACTTCCTTTCCAACCGCTAACAGGACACACTGTTCCGGTGCTCCACTTCCTTTCCAACCGCTAACAGGACACACTGTTCCGGTGCTCCACTTCCTTTCCAACCGCTAACAGGACACACTGTTCCGGTGCTCCACTTCCTTTCCAACCGCTAACAGGACACACTGTTCCGGTGCTCCACTTCCTTTCCAACCGCTAACAGGACACACTGTTCCGGTGCTCCACTTCCTTTCCAACCGCTAACAGGACACACTGTTCCGGTGCTCCACTTCCTTTCCAACCGCTAACAGGACACACCGTTCCGGTGCTCCACTTCCTTTCCAACCGCTAACAGGACACACCGTTCCGGTGCTCCACTTCCTTTCCAACCGCTAACAGGACACACCGTTCCGGTGCTCCACTTCCTTTCCAACCGCTAACAGGACACACCGTTCCGGTGCTCCACTTCCTTTCCAACCGCTAACAGGACACACCGTTCCGGTGCTCCACTTCCTTTCCAACCGCTAACAGGACACACCGTTCCGGTGCTCCACTTCCTTTCCAACCGCTAACAGGACACACCGTTCCGGTGCTCCACTTCCTTTCCAACCGCTAACAGGACACACCGTTCCGGTGCTCCACTTCCTTTCCAACCGCTAACAGGACACACCGTTCCGGTGCTCCACTTCCTTTCCAACCGCTAACAGGACACACCGTTCCGGTGCTCCACTTCCTTTCCAACCGCTAACAGGACACACCGTTCCGGTGCTCCACTTCCTTTCCAACCGCTAACAGGACACACCGTTCCGGTGCTCCACTTCCTTTCCAACCGCTAACAGGACACACCGTTCCGGTGCTCCACTTCCTTTCCAACCGCTAACAGGAAACACTGTTCCGGTGCTCCACTTCCTTTCCAACCGCTAACAGGACACACTGTTCCGGTGCTCCACTTCCTTTCCAACCGCTAACAGGACACACTGTTCCGGTGCTCCACTTCCTTTCCAACCGCTAACAGGACACACTGTTCCGGTGCTCCACTTCCTTTCCAACCGCTAACAGGACACACTGTTCCGGTGCTCCACTTCCTTTCCTACCGCTAACAGGACACACTGTTCCGGTGCTCCACTTCCTTTCCAACCGCTAACAGGACACACTGTTCCGGTGCTCCACTTCCTTTCCAACCGCTAACAGGACACACCGTTCCGGTGCTCCACTTCCTTTCCAACCGCTAACAGGACACACCGTTCCGGTGCTCCACTTCCTTTCCAACCGCTAACAGGACACACCGTTCCGGTGCTCCACTTCCTTTCCAACCGCTAACAGGACACACCGTTCCGGTGCTCCACTTCCTTTCCAACCGCTAACAGGACACACCGTTCCGGTGCTCCACTTCCTTTCCAACCGCTAACAGGACACACCGTTCCGGTGCTCCACTTCCTTTCCAACCGCTAACAGGACACACCGTTCCGGTGCTCCACTTCCTTTCCAACCGCTAACAGGACACACCGTTCCGGTGCTCCACTTCCTTTCCAACCGCTAACAGGACACACCGTTCCGGTGCTCCACTTCCTTTCCAACCGCTAACAGGACACACCGTTCCGGTGCTCCACTTCCTTTCCAACCGCTAACAGGACACACCGTTCCGGTGCTCCACTTCCTTTCCAACCGCTAACAGGACACACTGTTCCGGTGCTCCACTTCCTTTCCAACCGCTAACAGGACACACTGTTCCGGTGCTCCACTTCCTTTCCAACCGCTAACAGGACACACTGTTCCGGTGCTCCACTTCCTTTCCAACCGCTAACAGGACACACTGTTCCGGTGCTCCACTTCCTTTCCAACCGCTAACAGGACACACTGTTCCGGTGCTCCACTTCCTTTCCAACCGCTAACAGGACACACTGTTCCGGTGCTCCACTTCCTTTCCAACCGCTAACAGGACACACTGTTCCGGTGCTCCACTTCCTTTCCAACCGCTAACAGGACACACTGTTCCGGTGCTCCACTTCCTTTCCAACCGCTAACAGGACACACTGTTCCGGTGCTCCACTTCCTTTCCAACCGCTAACAGGACACACTGTTCCGGTGCTCCACTTCCTTTCCAACCGCTAACAGGACACACTGTTCCGGTGCTCCACTTCCTTTCCAACCGCTAACAGGACACACTGTTCCGGTGCTCCACTTCCTTTCCAACCGCTAACAGGACACACTGTTCCGGTGCTCCACTTCCTTTCCAACCGCTAACAGGACACACCGTTCCGGTGCTCCACTTCCTTTCCAACCGCTAACAGGACACACCGTTCCGGTGCTCCACTTCCTTTCCAACCGCTAACAGGACACACCGTTCCGGTGCTCCACTTCCTTTCCAACCGCTAACAGGACACACCGTTCCGGTGCTCCACTTCCTTTCCAACCGCTAACAGGACACACCGTTCCGGTGCTCCACTTCCTTTCCAACCGCTAACAGGACACACCGTTCCGGTGCTCCACTTCCTTTCCAACCGCTAACAGGACACACCGTTCCGGTGCTCCACTTCCTTTCCAACCGCTAACAGGACACACCGTTCCGGTGCTCCACTTCCTTTCCAACCGCTAACAGGACACACCGTTCCGGTGCTCCACTTCCTTTCCAACCGCTAACAGGACACACCGTTCCGGTGCTCCACTTCCTTTCCAACCGCTAACAGGACACACCGTTCCGGTGCTCCACTTCCTTTCCAACCGCTAACAGGACACACCGTTCCGGTGCTCCACTTCCTTTCCAACCGCTAACAGGACACACCGTTCCGGTGCTCCACTTCCTTTCCAACCGCTAACAGGACACACCGTTCCGGTGCTCCACTTCCTTTCCAACCGCTAACAGGACACACCGTTCCGGTGCTCCACTTCCTTTCCAACCGCTAACAGGACACACCGTTCCGGTGCTCCACTTCCTTTCAAACCGCTAACAGGACACACCGTTCCGGTGCTCCACTTCCTTTCCAACCGCTAACAGGACACACCGTTCCGGTGCTCCACTTCCTTTCCAACCGCTAACAGGACACACCGTTCCGGTGCTCCACTTCCTTTCCAACCGCTAACAGGACACACCGTTCCGGTGCTCCACTTCCTTTCCAACCGCTAACAGGACACACCGTTCCGGTGCTCCACTTCCTTTCCAACCGCTAACAGGACACACCGTTCCGGTGCTCCACTTCCTTTCCAACCGCTAACAGGACACACTGTTCCGGTGCTCCACTTCCTTTCCAACCGCTAACAGGACACACTGTTCCGGTGCTCCACTTCCTTTCAAACCGCTAACAGGACACACTGTTCCGGTGCTCCACTTCCTTTCCAACCGCTAACAGGACACACTGTTCCGGTGCTCCACTTCCTTTCCAACCGCTAACAGGACACACTGTTCCGGTGCTCCACTTCCTTTCCAACCGCTAACAGGACACACTGTTCCGGTAATCCACTTCCTTTCCAACCGCTAACAGGACACACTGTTCCGGTGCTCCACTTCCTTTCCAACCGCTAACAGGACACACTGTTCCGGTGCTCCACTTCCTTTCCAACCGCTAACAGGACACACCGTTCCGGTGCTCCACTTCCTTTCCAACCGCTAACAGGACACACCGTTCCGGTGCTCCACTTCCTTTCCAACCGCTAACAGGACACACCGTTCCGGTGCTCCACTTCCTTTCCAACCGCTAACAGGACACACCGTTCCGGTGCTCCACTTCCTTTCCAACCGCTAACAGGACACACCGTTCCGGTGCTCCACTTCCTTTCCAACCGCTAACAGGACACACCGTTCCGGTGCTCCACTTCCTTTCCAACCGCTAACAGGACACACCGTTCCGGTGCTCCACTTCCTTTCCAACCGCTAACAGGACACACCGTTCCGGTGCTCCACTTCCTTTCCAACCGCTAACAGGACACACCGTTCCGGTGCTCCACTTCCTTTCCAACCGCTAACAGGACACACCGTTCCGGTGCTCCACTTCCTTTCCAACCTCTAACAGGACACACCGTTCCGGTGCTCCACTTCCTTTCCAACCGCTAACAGGACACACCGTTCCGGTGCTCCACTTCCTTTCCAACCGCTAACAGGACACACCGTTCCGGTGCTCCACTTCCTTTCCAACCGCTAACAGGACACACCGTTCCGGTGCTCCACTTCCTTTCCAACCGCTAACAGGACACACCGTTCCGGTGCTCCACTTCCTTTCCAACCGCTAACAGGACACACCGTTCCGGTGCTCCACTTCCTTTCCAACCGCTAACAGGACACACTGTTCCGGTGCTCCACTTCCTTTCCAACCGCTAACAGGACACACTGTTCCGGTGCTCCACTTCCTTTCCAACCGCTAACAGGACACACTGTTCCGGTGCTCCACTTCCTTTCCAACCGCTAACAGGACACACTGTTCCGGTGCTCCACTTCCTTTCCAACCGCTAACAGGACACACTGTTCCGGTGCTCCACTTCCTTTCCAACCGCTAACAGGACACACTGTTCCGGTGCTCCACTTCCTTTCCAACCGCTAACAGGACACACTGTTCCGGTGCTCCACTTCCTTTCCAACCGCTAACAGGACACACTGTTCCGGTGCTCCACTTCCTTTCCAACCGCTAACAGGACACACTGTTCCGGTGCTCCACTTCCTTTCCAACCGCTAACAGGACACACTGTTCCGGTGCTCCACTTCCTTTCCAACCGCTAACAGGACACACTGTTCCGGTGCTCCACTTCCTTTCCAACCGCTAACAGGACACACTGTTCCGGTGCTCCACTTCCTTTCCAACCGCTAACAGGACACACTGTTCCGGTGCTCCACTTCCTTTCCAACCGCTAACAGGACACACAGTTCCGGTGCTCCACTTCCTTTCCAACCGCTAACAGGACACACTGTTCCGGTGCTCCACTTCCTTTCCAACCGCTAACAGGACACACTGTTCCGGTGCTCCACTTCCTTTCCAACCGCTAACAGGACACACTGTTCCGGTGCTCCACTTCCTTTCCAACCGCTAACAGGACACACTGTTCCGGTGCTCCACTTCCTTTCCAACCGCTAACAGGACACACAGTTCCGGTGCTCCACTTCCTTTCCAACCGCTAACAGGACACACCGTTCCGGTGCTCCACTTCCTTTCCAACCGCTAACAGGACACACCGTTCCGGTGCTCCACTTCCTTTCCAACCGCTAACAGGACACACCGTTCCGGTGCTCCACTTCCTTTCCAACCGCTAACAGGACACACCGTTCCGGTGCTCCACTTCCTTTCCAACCGCTAACAGGACACACCGTTCCGGTGCTCCACTTCCTTTCCAACCGCTAACAGGACACACCGTTCCGGTGCTCCACTTCCTTTCCAACCGCTAACAGGACACACTGTTCCGGTGCTCCACTTCCTTTCCAACCGCTAACAGGACACACTGTTCCGGTGCTCCACTTCCTTTCCAACCGCTAACAGGACACACAGTTCCGGTGCTCCACTTCCTTTCCAACCACTAACAGGACACACCGTTCCGGTGCTCCACTTCCTTTCCAACCACTAACAGGAAGAAGAAAACATCTGCCTCTCTAAATTCGCTCCATTGATTAACATCACAACTTAACCAACACCATTCAATTATTGTGACTGCCTGGACCCATTACTTGGTTTTGAAGTATTGAAACCAAACCATGACATTTGAATGAAAAGTATTATAATAAACATGACTTCAGATAGGCTACATGTCATATTAAACAGCATATAAACACTCTAAATAGGTCAGGAGCCAGACAGGGAGACTAAGAAAGAACAGAAATGAATTATTTAGGCTATATTATTTCAATTATTTCAAGGCTAGAGCCTACAAAGAAATACATTGTGAAGCATTAGCGAGTGTGACACACTAGGCTGGTAGGGACATAAAGCCCTCAGCATTTAAACAACATGTCCTTGTATTAAATCATGATAGTCTATAAAGTGCTCATATAGGCTGTGACTTAATTAGAATTAAATAGAAATTGAACAAAAAATGCCATATTAGGTTCAGTGCCTTTGAATTGATTTTTAGAAACACCAGTTTTGGCCAGAGTACACCCTCATGCTTTCATAAGATGTGTCTTTTCAGATTCCACAATGATTCTTTAGTTGTGGACATTACATCATCACACTCCCTCTCTTGCTATTGGTCCTCATGTTTTTAAATCACCTTGATTTAGCATCTGTGTGTTTTATCAGTGTCTTTATGAAAATATTTAGTGAACTCCATGACAGTAGCTAAAGGAAGGGGCTACAGCAGCACACAAGTAGACCACAAATGCATGATGGGACGGGCGCGCCCTGAGCTCATGAAGTGAGCGCTACTGGAGTGAAATTGGAGTGGGAGAGAAGGCCAACGCTCCAGCCTTTGGGAATCTCGCTCCATGCTCCAGTCAAAATGGGTACACTCTGCTCCTCGCTCCGCTCCTCGCTCAGCTCCTCGTTGCACTCACATACTCTGCCGGGGACACACTAGAAATACCATACACAAAGGCATGCATTGAGGCACACACACACTGAGGATAAATCACCATGTGAACAGGCATGCAGAGACACATATTGTGGGGTTACTTAGTTACAACACATTAAAAACGCTACAGTCAGAAGAAGAGATCCAGCTGTCCTTTCAGAAGGTCAACAAGAGGAGAGGTCTCTCTCCTTCTCCTCTGCTCTCTCTTAGTGTGTGAGTGTGTGTGTGTGTGTGTGTGTGTGTGTGTGTGTGTGTGTGTGTGTGTGTGTGTGTGTGTGTGTGTGTGTGTGTGTGTGTGTGTGTGTGTGTTTGACAGAGAGAGAGAGAGACAGAGAGTGAGTGAGAGAGAGAGACAGAGAGAATGAGAGAGAGAGAGAGAGAGAGAGAGAGACAGAGAGAGAGAGAGAGAGAGAGAGAGAGAGAGAGAGAGAGAGAGAGTGGGGTGGTGGGGGGGGGGGGGGTCACAGAGAGAACGAATAAACTTCAAATTAAATAATATATTGACTATATCTCTATTGTTCATCTGATGTGATTTTGTAAATTGTTTTGTCATTTGTTTTATATGCCAGTAAGGATTGGACTAAATAAATTGATAGTATAAATAAATTGCCTACAGTAGCTTAGTCTGAGTAGATACCACATGTAAATGACCAACGATAATAAGAAGGGTAGCCTAGGCCGACAGGCCTGTGACCTATAAACATCAGATCCTAGTCTGACTATATTACTCTATCGTTCAGTTACTGCTAAAATATCACCTGCTCGGATTTCTGAGAAGGAATTCCTTGCTGCAGAGGACTCTTTCGTGCCACTGAGAGCCTCACGCCGCAGGTTGGAGAGGGGTTGGCGCTCCGACGAGGCCGGATTTACTGCCGCAGACACCGGCCATCCATCACCGCTCTGCTCATTGTCACAATCATCGGGAGAACCAGACTCCCTAGTCCTGTCAGACTTCTGCTGTGAGGCATTCCGAGCCGACAACACTGCCACCCCAGCATGGAAAGATGTTCCATAACCTCTGCATATGGCTGTGGGTCTACTGTAACGTGCCGGAACAAGAGATCATCCCAAACTGATATGCCATGGAGGATTTACAAAATAAAACAAACAAAATAAATAAACCAACAAGAAATGGGAGCCAGTCCTCACTTTGCTCAGACAAAAACTGCTTTGACGCTGGAGAAAAAAGTTTAAATAATGTGTAAAACAGTGTTTTGATACGCCTAAATGCATGACTCAATACAGGTTGACTATTGTCAGGATATGATAAATCTGAAAGACAATCTGTCATAAATTCTACAGTGTCAGTGTTTCATTCTGGAGTGGTTTTGCATTGGAGACAGGAAGAGAGAACAGGGTTCACTTTAATGATTTGGGAAATAAAACCTCATCCCATCCCTTTCCCTATTGGTAGGAGTAGAGTTCATTTCTAGGAAGGAATGTATTTAATTGTGACCTCTCACTAACTTCCTTCTTTCCCTCTCCACTTATAGGCCTATATTCCGAGCCGTAACACAGTAGACAAGGGCCACTGTATCTGGTAGGAAAAGCCATGAATAAAACAGGTATTGACTTTACATTGACCTTAGATGCACGATCTATTGCAATACGCTGTATGTATTTCTGTAATGAGGTGATGTGTAGGGCCAGGAGTTTTTCTTTAGCGCATACCCTGATGAGGAAAAACTCTAGGCCTTGTGATGAGGAGAGAATAGGCCTCTGAAATCCTCCTTCCTTTCCTCTCCAGGCCACTGGGGAGTGGATAGACTTGTGCTTTTACCATACTTCTACAGCTATCACAGAGTACACACAGGCTGTACTGTAGGTCTCCACCATACTTCTACAGCTATCTCAGAGTACACACAGGCTGTACTGTAGGTCTCCACCATACTTCTACAGCTATCACAGAGTACACACAGGCTGTACTGTAGGTCTCCACCATACTTCTACAGCTATCACAGAGTACACACAGGCTGTACTGTAGGTCTCCACCATACTTCTACAGCTATCTCAGAGTACACACAGGCTGTACTGTAGGTCTCCACCATACTTCTACAGCTATCACAGAGTACACACAGGCTGTACTGTAGGTCTCCACCATACTTCTACCAACTATCACAGAGTACATGCAGGCTGTACTGTGGGTCTCCACCATACCTCTACAGCTATCACAGAGTACACACAGGCTGTGTGTGTACGTAGCATTCTGCCATGAAACACTGTATGCTGGTGGAGAACGAGGGAGAGGGGTGTGGGAAAGAGAACATGATAGAGAGAGGGACGGGTGAGGGTAGAGGGATGGATGGGAAGAAGGTAGAAAGAGAAGACTGTTGACAGCCCCCTGAGCCCATTCTTACGAGGCAGCAACGTAATGTGAACTAGCTAACTGCACCAGAAGGGAACCATCATCTGTGGACCCCAGTCTCTCTGAGCAGCCATTCCAACACACACACACACACACACACACACACACACACACACACACACACACACACACACACTCTCTTACCATTCCAAGGAGTTCGCATCCCTATTAATACCCTACTTCAAGGACTAAGGGATTGGGCAATGATCCATGAGATGCTATCGGGTGACTGATACACACTAGTGTCACTCCTTCTGTCTGCAGGGTATACTGGATAGAAAAAATAACCCCTTATACAACATGTGTTTGTGTCCTGGTAAATACAACAGTCCCATAGTAATAGAGTCTGTGTAATGTTAGGTAAATATGGGTATTATGTTGTAAACGTTTAAGTTTGGTCAATTGGGAACAGTAAATGCATCAGATGGCTTATTATTATTTGTATTTATTTATTATTGTTTTTAATGGTCGTGGTTGACTCTACTGTTGGCTTTGAGAAATGCAGTTGTATGACTTCACACTCCAATTGACAGTTTATAAATATATATGTTATCTCCCTTCTGCACAATCACCTCAGCTTTTCCCACCAGGCACCATTCAGACACACACATTAACACACAGCACCCTCCATCTCCACCACCCTGATAACCATCAGCTCCAGGGCGCTCACGCCATTGTTTCACCCTCACGCTAATTACTCATGAGTAGACCTCGAGCGCACTGGCGGGCAGGGGGAGCAATCCATCATGTATGGCAGCGGGTGGAGGTCGTTTTATTGCAACCTGTCAATTGTCACGTTAAATAACCCTGGACGGAATCGCTTCACGGAAAACCAAGTGGCCTTGAATTAGGACGCACAGACAAAAGCAGCGCGCTGATCGTGTTGTTTTTCTAGTCTATTTGCTTTCTCTCTTGGTTGGATCTCTTCTATAACCTACCGCTCACCACCCCTGTGTTTAGGATGGTAGGGCATACCCCGTCGACATCTCAACCAGCATCCGGGGCGTCCCCGGGGCGTCATCACACCAACGTAAACACACACAAAGATAGAGAGACTAAGCATTCCAGAACAAACAGAAAAGACAACAACTTTTCTCTATGCCCGTCTTGAGCGGGATGGACAAACACAGCCTTCAGTATGGATGTCCAATAGACTAGAGGTATCCAATGCAGCAGTATTACTGTACATTACATCCATTATAAACACTTTAGCTGAAGAGTCGTCTGATTGGGATGTATGCCTATGGTGGAGATGCAGCATTTGTTTAAAGATCATTTGTGATTTAAAAATACAAATAAAAGTATCATGTTTCAAGGGCGAGACTGCCTTGAATTTCTAAAAATATGACCCACAGCCGGAATAAATGCTGTGGAGTCCGCTCATGAGAAGAGGGCCACAGGCAACTTTCCTCACCTGAAACCCCGCCCTTCTGAGCGCTCTTCCGCCTGCTGATTGGCTTCTGAGACCTCTCCTGGCCGCTGGTTGGCTGTCACTGGCGAGGGAGATGGAGAATTCGCTCTTTACGGAGTGGGGCGGAGGCGCGCGGGCAGAAGCCACAGAGACAGACCAGCAGCCTCTTACCACAGCGCAAGACCTAACGGAGCTACTATACCCGGGAACCAGAACGGACAGGGCTCCAGGATATCTCCGAGGTCTCGTGCGTGAAAAACCAGAGAAGGAACTATCGAAACAGACACTGCAACGCGAGGCAGTAGTTTAATTGCAAGGAAAATCTGGATTTAACATTTCATTTTGTTATTGCCTTTGGATAAGTTGTTTCCAACTTCGCTTGACGGGTTATAGTAGGTAACCAACTGTGTTTCCAGTGGAGGGTTTCATATTGGCGACCGCGCACACTGAAGTGGACTAGTGTTTCCCCAGGACCCGGTGGTCTACCCTACCAGGCAACGCCCGGAACCAGATCAATTGATAACTTTGGAACTGTTTATCCTAGTGACAATGGGTCGGGCTGTGGACGCTCTTGCTGCGGTAGCGCTCTCCCTCGCGCTGCTCTTCGTTCCAGGACACCTTGGTCTGGTGCGTGCGTTCGGCGAAGAGACAGAGGAGATGACGTGCGACCCGATACGCATCGCCATGTGCCAGGACCTGGGCTACAACGTCACCAAGATGCCCAACCTGGTGGGCAACGTCCTGCAGTCAGACGCCGAGCTCCAGCTCACCACCTTCACACCACTCATACAGTATGGCTGCTCCAGCCAACTGAAGGTACACACCCACACACACACACACACACACACACACACACACACACACACACACACACACACACACACACACACACACACACACACACACACACACACACACACACACACACACACACACATCCCTAAACCTAACAAACCTTATTTTACATTGCAGTCATATAGCAGACCTCTCATCCAGAGTGACTTGACAGGAGCAGTTAGGGTTAAGTACCTTGCTCAAGGGCACATCAGCAGATTGTTTCACCCTAGTCAGCTCAGGGATTCAAATCAGCAACACTTCAGTTACTGGCCTAATACTCTTAACCGCTAGGTTACCTGCCATCCTAACTCCTAACTCCTAACCCCTAATTGTAACCCGAAACCTAGCCCTAAGCCTAAAATAACCTTTGTCATGAGAAATGTCCCCACAAGGGAGAATTTTCCTTATTTTACTATCCTTGTGGGGACTTTGAGGGATTTCTGGTACCCACAAGGATAGTAATACAAGACCCCCTCCCCAGACACACACACTCTCTCAATTCAATTCAAGGGATTTATTGGCATGGGAAACAAACATATGTTAACATTGCCAAAGCAAGTGATGTAGATAATATACAAAAGTGAAATAAACAATCTCTCTCTAGCTGCTCCAGCCGACTGAAGGCACACACACGCATGTTGGTTCTCAGGCTGGGTTGGGCTGTGTGTTGGAGCAGGCAGTGGAGAGAGGGAGACAGAGAGCACATGACAGAGTCACAGGGAGACCATCCAGTCTTGGTTCAGCAGCACGGGGCAGTGATATAATATATATCTGAGGAGAGGAGAGGGCCAGGCAAGCTCCATAGAGTAACAACAATACTGCCCTCAGTACTACTCTCTGTAAGGCCACTTGTCTGCCTGAACCACCATGAAGCTGGAAATTAAATCCATCCCATTTTGTCCTTCTCAAAGGTTTTTATTGTCCTGACTGAAATGACCAATGAGTAGTTTTTTTGTGTGGTTCGATGGCAATGGCACGAATGGATCCAGTTCTGTTGATAATTTACTGTGGTTTACCACTCCATAGTCTGTAGACACAACAACCCACTGGCTACTCTTTCTCTAAGAGTGTCCCTTACCTTGACCATTGACATATATTAACATACATTCAGTCCATTACTCCAATTCTAATTTATTTAAGGGCTTTTGGGGTATTATTGTGGCGTTGTGGTTGTCTGGATGCTATAGGTTATTGGAGTGATTATGGGGTTGTGTAGTTTGTGTTGCGGTTGTCTGGATGCTATAGGTTATTGGAGTGATTATGAGGTTGTGTAGTTTGTGTTGTGGTTGTGTAGTTTGTGTTGTGGTTGTGTAGTTTGTGTTGTGGTTGTGTAGGTTGTGTTCTGGTTGTGTAGTTTGTGTTGTGGTTGTGTAGTTTGTGTTGTGGTTGTGTAGGTTGTGTTGTGGTTGTGTAGGTTGTGTTCTGGTTGTGTAGTTTGTGTTGTGGTTGTGTAGTTTGTGTTGTGGTTGTGTAGGTTGTGTTGTGGTTGTGTAATTTGGGTTGTGGTTGTCTGTCTCTTGTGGTTCAGTGTGAGAGGTCTGGACTGACGCCATCCAACAGATTAGGCTCTTTCACACACACACACACACACACACACACACACACACACACACACACACACACACACACACACACACACACACACACACACACACACACACACACTGGGCTGTGAACAGTGGCAGCACTCTAGTTACCTGCTGCGGAGGGGGGAAAACAAGCCTCCTGCTGCAGAGGGGGGAAAACAAGCCTCCTGCTGTGGAGGGGGGAAAACAAGCCTCCTGCTGCGGAGGGGGAAAACAAGCCTCCTGCTGCGGAGGGGGAAAACAAGCTTCCTGCTGCAGAGGGGGGAAAACAAGCCTCCTGCTGTGGAGGGGGGAAAACAAGCCTCCTGCTGTGGAGGGGGGAAAACAAGCCTCCTGCTGCGGAGGGGGGAAAACAAGCCTCCTGCTGCGGAGGGGGGAAAACAAGCCTCCTGCTGTGGAGGGGGGAAAACAAGCCTCCTGCTGCGGAGGGGGGAAAACAAGCCTCCTGCTGTGGAGGGGGGAAAACAAGCCTCTTGCTGCGGAGGGGGGAAAACAAGCCTCCTGCTGCGGAGGGGGGAAAACAAGCCTTCTCCAGTCCAGCTAGTGATCAGAGAACAGTAGCACAGCTCCATCAGAGAGAAACATCACTGATATCATCTCTCACACTCTCACATTTCCGCCCTGCGCTTCCCACACCACACGGTAGCCCCCCCCCCCCCTCCCCCCCCTCCCCATACACACACACAAACTTAGCCCCGATACATTAACTTGTATAGATGGTGTGTTTATGGCTAGACAGTTATCTTGACTGAAGTATGCTGCCCAGAGAGTGAAAGTAGAGTTGGTCCCCCTCAGTTCAAGTAGTAGGGTACTCACATAGCGGGCTTGTTTAGATGGTGTGTTTATGGCTAGACAGTTATCTTGACTGAAGTATGCTGCCCAGAGAGTGAAAGTAGAGTTGGTCCCCCTCAGTTAAAGTAGTAGGGTACTCACATAGCGGGCTTGTTTAGATGGTGTGTTTATGGCTAGACAGTTATCTTTACTGAAGTATGCTGCCCAGATAGTGAAAGTAGAGTTGGTCCCCCTCAGTTAAAGTAGTAGGGTACTCACATAGCGGGCTTGTTTAGATGGTGTGTTTATGGCTAGACAGTTGTCTTGACTGAAGTATGCTGCCCAGAGAGTGAAAGTAGAGTTGGTCCCCCTCAGTTAAAGTAGTAGGGTACACACATAGCGGGCTTGTTTAGATGGTGTGTTTATGGCTAGACAGTTATCTTGACTGAAGTATGCTGCCCAGAGAGTGAAAGTAGAGTTGGTCCCCCTCAGTTAAAGTAGTAGGGTACTCACATAGCGGGCTTGTTTAGATGGTGTGTTTATGGCTAGACAGTTATCTTTACTGAAGTATGCTGCCCAGAGAGTGAAAGTAGAGTTAGTCCCTCTCAGTTAAAGTAGTAGGGTACTCACATAGCGGGCTTGTTTAGATGGTGTGTTTATGGCTAGACAGTTATCTTGACTGAAGTATGCTGCCCAGAGAGTGAAAGTAGAGTTGGTCCCCCTCAGTTAAAGTAGTAGGGTACTCACATAGCGGGCTTGTTTAGATGGTGTGTTTATGGCTAGACAGTTATCTTGACTGAAGTATGCTGCCCAGAGAGTGAAAGTAGAGTTGGTCCCCCTCAGTTAAAGTAGTAGGGTACTCACATAGCGGGCTTGTTTAGATGGTGTGTTTATGGCTAGACAGTTATCTTGACTGAAGTATGCTGCCCAGAGAGTGAAAGTAGAGTTGGTCCCCCTCAGTTAAAGTAGTAGGGTACTCACATAGCGGGCTTGTTTAGATGGTGTGTTTATGGATAGACAGTTATCTTGACTGAAGTATGCTGCCCAGAGAGTGAAAGTAGAGTTGGTCCCCCTCAGTTAAAGTAGTAGGGTACACACATAGCGGGCTTGTTTAGATGGTGTGTTTATGGCTAGACAGTTATCTTGACTGAAGTATGCTGCCCAGAGAGTGAAAGTAGAGTTGGTCCCCCTCAGTTAAAGTAGTAGGGTACTCACATAGCGGGCTTGTTTAGATGGTGTGTTTATGGCTAGACAGTTATCTTTACTGAAGTATGCTGCCCAGAGAGTGAAAGTAGAGTTGGTCCCCCTCAGTTAAAGTAGTAGGGTACTCACATAGCGGGCTTGTTTAGATGGTGTGTTTATGGCTAGACAGTTATCTTGACTGAAGTATGCTGCCCAGAGAGTGAAAGTAGAGTTGGTCCCCCTCAGTTAAAGTAGTAGGGTACTCACATAGCGGGCTTGTTTAGATGGTGTGTTTATGGCTAGACAGTTATCTTGACTGAAGTATGCTGCCCAGAGAGTGAAAGTAGAGTTGGTCCCCCTCAGTTAAAGTAGTAGGGTACTCACATAGCGGGCTTGTTTAGATGGTGTGTTTATGGCTAGACAGTTATCTTTACTGAAGTATGCTGCCCAGAGAATGAAAGTAGAGTTGGTCCCCCTCAGTTAAAGTAGTAGGGTACTCACATAGCGGGCTTGTTTAGATGGTGTGTTTATGGCTAGACAGTTATCTTGACTGAAGTATGCTGCCCAGAGAGTGAAAGTAGAGTTGGTCCCCCTCAGTTAAAGTAGTAGGGTACACACATAGCGGGCTTGTTTAGATGGTGTGTTTATGGCTAGACAGTTATCTTTACTGAAGTATGCTGCCCAGAGAGTGAAAGTAGAGTTGGTCCCCCTCAGTTAAAGTAGTAGGGTACTCACATAGCGGGCTTGTTTAGATGGTGTGTTTATGGCTAGACAGTTATCTTGACTGAAGTATGCTGCCCAGAGAGTGAAAGTAGAGTTGGTCCCCCTCAGTTAGAGTAGTAGGGTACACACATAGCGGGCTTGTTTAGATGGTGTGTTTATGGCTAGACAGTTATCTTGACTGAAGTATGCTGCCCAGAGAGTGACAGTAGAGTTGGTCCCCCTCAGTTAAAGTACCCAGACATTTACGTCCCCACAGGAGGCATTTTGCCTTTCGGTAGGCCGTCATTGTAAATCAGAATTTTGTTCTTAACTGACTTGCCTTGTTATATAAAAATACATTTCTCCATGACATTATCTGTATGAGTATTAAATGAACTGTTTTTGTTGTAGTGGCTTTAATAATTTAAAATTCACTTAAGGTTTCACCACAAACTTTTGTGCTCGTTGCCTGACTTTCCTGACTAAGCCCAAAACATAGCTCCTTTCATTTCCAGTTGTAGTCTGACATTAGAATAGGAATCAGACTAAGGACCATGATGTAACACAGGGAAAGCAGACAGAGCAATGCACACAGAATCATTATAACATTTTTAGAAATTCATTAAGTGTACATATGCAAAGATAACACCTCTCTGTCTCTCTCTCCAGTTCTTCCTGTGTGCGGTGTACGTGCCCATGTGTACAGACAAGGTTCCCATCCCCATCGGGCCGTGTGGCAGCATGTGTCTGTCTGTCAAGAGGAAGTGTCTGCCAGTCCTAATAGAGTTTGGCTTCGTCTGGCCAGAGCTACTCAACTGCAGTCTGTTCCCCCCCCAGAACGACCACAACCACATGTGTATGGAGGGTCCAGGGGACGAGGACGCCCCTTTCCACCCCGTCCGACCCCTGCCCCCCCAGGAGGAGGAGTGCCAGGCCCTGGGGGCCGGGCCAGACCAGTATGCCTGGGTGAGGCGGAGCCACAGCTGTGCACTGCAGTGTGGGTATGACGCGGGGCTGTATCGGCGCGGGGCCAAGGTGTTTACAGACGTGTGGATGGCAGTGTGGGCGGTGTTGTGTTTTCTCTCTACCACCCTGACCGTCCTCACCTTCCTCCTGGACTCAACACGTTTCTCCTACCCCGAGAGACCCATCATCTTCCTCTCCATGTGCTCCAACCTCTACAGCGTGGCCTACCTGGTGAGGACATAGGACTTAGAGCAGGGGTAGGCAACACTGGGGTAGGCAACACTGGTCCTGGAGTGTTGCAGGTGTGCTGAATTTAGGCAACCACTGAACTGATCAATTAGTTATGTTGGTCCGGTGTGGAGCCTAGTTGGAACAAAATCCAGCAGTATCTGTGGCACTCCAGGAACACGGTTGCCGACCCCTGTGTTGCCGACCCCTGTTTTGCCGACCCCTGTGTTGCCGACCCCAGGGTTGCCGACCCCTGTGTTGCCGACCCCACGGTTGCCGACCCCTGTGTTGCCGACCCCTGTTTTGCCGACCCCAGGGTTGCCGACCCCTGTGTTGCCGACCCCAGGGTTGCCGACCCCTGACTTACATGATTCAAATCAGTTTAAAAGCCCTTGGCTGTTTCTCAATCATTTAAACTAGCCTCCTCTTCTCCATGATCACTAATATGAGAGGTGGAAGCAGTTTGTTGTAAACCTGTCCAGTCCTTTCAGCTACCAGTAGTGAGGAGGGATGTAGGTAATCAAGTCAATCCAATTCATTTATAAAGCCCTTTTGTACATCAGCCGAAACCCAGCCTAAAACCCCAAACAGCAAGCAATGTAGGTGTAGAAGCACGGTGGCTAGGAAAAACTCCCTAGAAAGACCAGAATCTAGGAAGAAACCTAGAGAGGATCCAGGCTATGTGGGGTGGCCAGTCCTCTTCTGGCTGTGCCGGGTGGAGATTATAACAGAACATGGCCAAGATGTTCAAATGTTCATAAATTACCAGCAGGGTCAGATAATAATAATCACAGTGGTTGTAGAGGGTGCAACATGCTAGAGTATGTAGACTCAATCCTAGTCTCCTGGATGACCTCTGGTCTCCTGGATGACCCCTGGTCTCCTGGATGACCCCTGGTCTAACCTCTGTCTCTGCCGGTCTCCCTGTAGGTGCGCCTGACTCTGGGTCGGGAGCGTGTATCCTGTGATCTGGAGGAGGCAGCAGTTCCTGTTCTGGTACAGGAAGGGTTAAAGAGTACCGGCTGTGCCATCGTCTTCCTCCTGCTCTACTTCTTTGGCATGGCCTCCTCGCTGTGGTGGGCACACACACACTGGCCAAAAGGATTACACTCTAAGGAATAGATTTGAATGAAAGCGTTAGAATAGTGGACTCCCAGCTCTCTAACCTGTCTCTCTCTCTCTGCCTCCTCCCAGGTGGGTGATTCTGACTCTGACCTGGTTCCTGGCTGCAGGGTTAAAGTGGGGTCACGAGGCCATCGAAATGCACAGCTCCTACTTCCACATAGCAGCCTGGGCCATCCCCGCCGTCAAGACCATCGTCATCCTCATCATGCGACTAGTAGACGCTGATGACCTCACGGGGCTGTGCTACGTGGGTAATCTACAGCAAGAGGCCCTGACGGGCTTCGTGGTCGCCCCGCTCGCCACCTACCTCCTCATCGGCACTCTGTTCATCTGCGCCGGCCTGGTGGCCCTGTTTAAGATTCGCTCCAACCTGCAGAAGGACGGGGCCAAGACGGACAAGCTGGAGCGTCTGATGGTGAAGATCGGGGTGTTCTCTGTGCTGTACATGGTACCTGCGTCCACCGTGATAGGCTGCTACCTCTACCAGCTGTCCCACTGGGGGGACTTCAGGGCTAGTGCCAGGGACTCATACGTGGCAGCAGAGATGCTGAGGATCTTTATGTCTCTGCTGGTGGGCATCACGTCAGGCATGTGGATCTGGTCGGCCAAAACCCTCCACACCTGGAAACGGTGCTCTGCCCGGCTGTGGAGAGACGGTCGGGCAGGGAGGGGCAAGCGGGCACCGGGGGACAGCTGGATAAAACCTGGCAAGGGCAACGAGACGGTGGTGTGAGGAGAGAGGGAGAGGGGAAGATAGGAACCGGGTGGCTCTATAAAGCAAACCTGCCCCCAAACCCACTACTAGATCCACTATCTGATGGAGAGAGCGAAAGAAAAGAACAATAAATAGCACCCCTAAGCAGACAGCGGTTTCCAATGCCCACTTGTTCTGTGGTTCTCTCCCTACTAGCAGACTAACCCACTGCCAGAGAAGAGACTGACCCTGTAGCCTACAGCAGACTCTGGGCTGACCTATAGAACCTTCTGACTTCAGACAGGCATTTTAAAGGTTGAATTTACACTGGAGAGTCATGGTCCAGATGATGTACAGATCTGAACTACAGCCACACTGAAATGCACTATGACTAGCTGATGTGGATGTAGCTTGGTTAACATGCCTTATGAGGAACGGGAGACTGGGCTGCCCAGACAGCCACACTCTGGACGCTATAAAGCTATGCTACTGCAAAGAGACTTGGGATTTGTAGTGACTAGACTCTATGGTGCTGCAGCTAAGGCACTTGGGAAACGTAGGCCTGTGTCCTTTACCTCAGTCCTCAGCGAGCAGCACAGCTGACCTCCACGCAGTCTTAACGAGGAAACAGACACTCAACTATGAACTCTGAACGTTAACCCTTGACCTTCTCCAGTCACTCATGGAACCCTTAGGAATGGCAGTCAGTAATGAACCGATGTAAGGTTCTTTCTGTATTTTTTACCGGTGATAGAAGTAAATGAAGGGTTATTATGACTGATGTTAGACAATCAACCCCCAAAATACATTATACAAAAGCTGTAATACACCAACAGACACACACACACACACACACACACACACACACACACACACACACACACACACACACACACACACACACACACACACACACACACAGGGAGTCAAACTCATACAGTCTGTACAGTTGCACCCTTGTGCAATCCACTGCCATTAAAATCTGCTGCATCAGCTGAGTTATTATTGCATTAAGCTGCAACCACCAATAAACAGTCAACACAACACACACAGCAGAGAGACAGTCAAACACAGAGACAGCAGAGAGACAGTCAAACACAGAGACAGCAGAGAGACAGTCAAACACAGAGACAGCAGAGAGACAGTCAAACACAGAGACAGCAGAGAGACAGTCAAACACAACACACACAGCAGAGAGACAGTCCAACACAGAGACAGCAGAGAGACAGTCAAACACAACACACACAGCAGAGAGACAGTCAAACACAGAGACAGCAGAGAGACAGTCAAACACAGAGACAGCAGAGAGACAGTCAACACAACACACACAGCAGAGAGACAGTCCAACACAAAGACAGCAGAGAGACAGTCAACACAACACACACAGCAGAGAGACAGTCAAACACAGAGACATCAGAGAGACAGTCAAACACAGAGACAGCAGAGAGACAGTCAACACAACACACACAGCAGAGAGACAGTCCAACACAAAGACAGCAGAGAGACAGTCAACACAACACACACAGCAGAGAGACAGTCAAACACAGAGACATCAGAGACAATCAAACACAGAGACAGCAGAGAGACAGTCAAACACAACACACACAGCAGAGAGACATCAAACACAACACACACAGCAGAGAGACAGTCAAACACAGAGACAGCAGTGAGACAGTCAAACACAACACACACAGCAGAGAGACAATCAAACACAGAGAGCAGAGAGACAGTCAAACACAACACACACAGCAGAAAGACAGTCAAACACAGAGACAGCAGAGAGACAGTCAAACACAACACACACAGCAGAGAGACAATCAAACACATAGACAGCAGAGAGACAGTCAAATTACTGCAGCCTGTCTCTCTCTCTCTACTCTGTTACTGCAGCATGTCTCTCTCTCTACTCTGTTACTGCAGCATGTCTCTCTCTCTACTGTGTTACTGCAGCCTGTCTCTCTACTGTGTTACTGCAGCCTGTCTCTCTACTGTGTTACTGCAGCCTGTCTCTCTACTCTGTTACTGCAGCCTGTCTCTCTACTCTGTTACTGCAGCCTGTCTCTCTCTCTACTGTGTTACTGCAGCCTGTCTCTCTACTGTGTTGCCAGTCTATACCAGACAAGTCCTCTGTTTCTGTGAGTCTGAATGTATAACACTCTAGTTAATAGGTTTCAAATGCAACCTTATCATTCCCCATATAGTGATCAAGTCAAACACTATGAGGAATAGGGTGTGGTTTAGGAAGTGCCTTTTGAAGTGTGATTTTAACCTGTTAGTACCTAAGACCTTTGGGTACTGCCAACCCCACAACTCCGTGAAGTACTTTTAGAAAATGAACTATTTTGTAAAGAGAAACAGGTGTTTGATGTCTTTTAATGTATTATAAGAAATGCTAATTTATCTTTGTAAAAAAAAAAAAAAGAGTCTAAAACCTAAAAACATGTTTATTAAAAAAAACTTTTGTATCAGAAGAAGGAAAAATAAAAACGTTTTGGTTTTAAAATGTGCTCTACTTGTATTTATTGCGTGTGTGAATTAATGTTGTCCAATTAATACACAGATTATAACCTTTTTAATATATTATATCTGGATTTCATCATTACTACATCAAGTCAAACTTGAAACTAGATTTAAAATAAACTCAAAGTTCAGATTTACATGATAAAATGGACAATGACCTGATGCCCATCCACTGCTATGAACGTCATGGTTATTGTAACGAACTGTCCAATGCTGCCATCTACAGGTGCAGTGCTGTAACTACACCCTCAAGTCTGTTCTCTGAGACCAACTACAAACACAATTGGCCTGAAAGAAACACAATTTGGCAACAATCACATTCATTGACTCTAAACTAAAACATGTAACATTTCCACCTGCAACTATTTATAAATGTAAATGACCTACCAATTGTAGCAAAGAAATAGAAATCCCCGAGAGTAAAACACCATGTGTTTTGAATGAATGCATGACATTCCAAATGAACTTCGGCTGTTTGGCTACCGTTCGCTATTGACAACAAAAAACATTGTGTTGGCCAAAACATTATCAAAGCAGACCTTTGTCACGTCCTTGAAACTGATGTTTAGTGGATTATGATCAGGTAAGAAGCAGTACTGAGCCATTTTAGTCACGTCTAGCTGTATCTTTAAAATATATAAATATATATATATAATAAATAAATAAATATATATATATATATATATATATATATATATATATAGCTGAAAGGCCTACACTTTACTCACACATGCATCAACAACAACCCTGTATGATGATGAAGTATTTCAAGTGCAGCAACATATATCCCATCTAGCACATTTGGTTCCTTGGAAGTTGTGGGAACATACATGTCTGGTTTCCCATTGGTTCTGGGAACATTTTGAGAATGGAAGTGAACATTTCTGGGAATGTTCATGATTAGTTTGCAGGTTCTGAGAACATGTTTCTATGGTTCCCAGAACGCTTTCCTATGAGGTTTTATTAACATTCAGTGAACGGAAATTCTAGGTTATTTGAAAGTAATTCTGAGAACGTGTTTCAATTAGACTTTTAATAACACTGCTAGCTTAGTTTGGGTTACCTGTTTTGAACAGCAAACACAGGCCACGTGGAAATTCCTTTGCTTGGGCATTAATCATGCAAACACGTTTCGTTTTTAAAAAATTGTGGCACGGTGTCAGTGAGATTCGAACCTATGATCTTCTGCCCATGAAATGAGTCTACTGCGCCACCACAATGGAGCAGGCGTGCTATTTTAAAAAAACAACTTCTGTTTGTTTTAGTTTATTCCAACAGACCCTATTTCAAAGGAAACAAGTAGTCATTAAGATCAATAGTGTGTGCAGCCGAGACACCTGAACAAGATACAGGATAGAGAGAGTTTTGTTGATGCTGAGAACAGAATGTAAATGTTTTTCATTTCATCTTTATTTAACTAGGCAAGTCAGTTAAGAACAAATTCTTATTTTCAATAACAGCCTAGGAACAGTGGGTTAACTGTCTTGTTCAGAGGCAGAACAACAGATTTTTACCTTGTCAGCTCAGGGATTTGATCTTGCAACCTTTCGGTTACTAGTCCAACGCTCTAACCACTAGGCTATATGTTTTTAAATAAGAGTCTTTAAACATTACTAATGTTTTCTTGTGGTTTTTATGGGAAAAAAAATCATATTCGGAGAACATTACTTTAAATAGAACCATGTTGAAACCTGTAGAAAACGTTAGGCTGAAGTTCTAAAATTCTCTGAGCAATTTGAGAACATTACTTGAAATAGAACCATGAGGAAACCTGTAGAAATGTTATGGGAAGGTTTATGCAAAATAACAATAGGAAAACTACTCTCTCACCACGCTCTAAGAATCATATGGTTCTCACAATGTGCCAGCTGGGATGGAACAAAAATAGGCCTACATTAAGAGAGCTGATTATCTCTCTCACTCTCTCCCTTCCGCTTTCTCTCCTCTCCCTCTCTCCCTCACCTCTCTCCCTTCCGCTCTCTCTCCTCTCCCTCTCTCCCTCACATCTCTCCCTTCCTCTCTCTCACTCTCTCTCCCTTCCGCTCTCTCTCCTCTCCCTCTCTCCCTCTCTCTCTTTCACTCTCTCCTCTCCCTCTCTCCCTCACCTCTCTCCCTTCCTCTCTCTCTCCTCTCCCTCTCTTTTCCAGTGGATGTAGGTAATTTCTAAAATTACCCTCTATCCTTTAACAGGAAGTCAGTTACAAAAATAACAACGTTAAAGCTGTGTGTCTGAACCATGATTCAGCGAATCACTGCCTTATTAACCTGTAGGCCCCATGTACGTTTGTATGTGCATCTTTTGTGTGTGTGTGTGTGTGCGTGTGTGTGTGTGTGTGTGTGTGTGTGTGTCTGTGTGTGAACAGGCATGATCTAAATCTGTAGGTCAGATTACCTTCCTGTAATATAATGTCTGCTGAGCTGAGTATTTTTTGAAAATCTCAGTCAAAAGCCTGGGGGGAGCTGAAAGCGACAGTGTCTCTCTATCGCTTCCAGATGTGCACATTCACATATGTTAATGGTAGTTAGAGTGTGTGTGTTGTGTGTCTGGGGCAGGAGGTCTTCATCGGGGAGGAATAACTATGTTCATCCCACTGGGAGGATTTTTTTTACCTCCAGTAAAATTCCTGTCTGATATTTCTGGGAATGCAGAGTGATTATCAGAGCAGTACTCCCATGTCCACCCCGAATACCACAGAGCTCAGAGACCTGCTCTCTGTTTTATGTGTGTGTGTGAGACTTGGTGTGTGTTTGGGTGTGTGTTTGTGTGTGTGTGACTGGGTGTGTGTTTGTGAGACTTGGTGTCTGTCTGTGAGACTGGGTGTGTGTTTGTGTGTGACTGGGTGTGTGTTTCTGAGACTGGGTGTGTGAGTTTCTGAGACTTGGTGTGTGAGTCTGTCTGTGCTCAAGCACCTGTGTTCCTGTTCCGATTCCTTATTGCCCCCCTTAGAATCCTGCAGCTGTTAACTCCTGGCTGGGTCTCTCTCTCTCTCTCATGAACAAAGGCACCATTCTGCACTAACTGTAATGTAGATTCACACATTTGGAACAACACAAATAAATAATCACAACATTTAAAACTGTATAAAAATATAAAGAATATATACACAAATAAGACTCATAACATTTCAAAAAGAAGTAAGAAAGACAAATAGAAACAAATTGTAGTATATAAATGTTACACTATTATCCTACTGCTAACAAAAAAACACAAATAAAACTCAATTGCACAAATCCTATAATCACACAAATACACAAACAGAAACACACGTATGAAGAGGAGAACCTGATTATTACACTATTGAAGAGGATAACCTGATTATTACACTATTGAAGAGGAGAACCTGATTATTACACTATTGAAGAGAACCTGATTATTACACTATTGAAGAGGGGAACCTGATTATTACACTATTGAAGAGGAGAACCTGATTATTACACTATTGAAGAAGATAACCTGATTATTACACTATTGAAGAGGAGAACCTGAGTATTACACCATTGAAGAAGAGAACCTGATTATTACACTATTGAAGAGGATAACCTGATTATTACACTATTGAAGAGGGGAACCTGATTATTACACTATTGAAGAGGGGAACCTGATTATTACACTATTGAAGAGGAGAACCTGATTATTACACTATTGAAGAGGAGAACCTGATTATTACACTATTGAAGAGGAGAACCTGATTATTACACTATTGAAGAAGAGAACCTGATTATTACACTATTGAAGAGGAGAACCTGATTATTACACTATTGAAGAGGAGGACCTGATTATTACACTATTGAAGAGGAGAACCTGATTATTACACTATTGAAGAGGAGAACCTGATTATTACACTATTGAAGAGGAGAACCTGATCATTACACTATTGAAGAGGAGAACCTGATTATTACACTATTGAAGAGGAGAACCTGATTATTACACTATTGAAGAAGAGAACCTGATTATTACACTATTGAAGAGGATAACCTGATTATTACACTATTGAAGAGGAGAACCTGATTATTACACTATTGAAGAGGATAACCTGATCATTACACTATTGAAGAGGAGAACCTGATTATTACACTATTGAAGTGGAGAACATGATCATTACACTATTGAAGAGGACAACCTGATTATTACACTATTGAAGAGGAGAACCTGATTATTACACTATTGAAGAGGAGAACCTGATCATTACACTATTGAAGAAGATATCCTGATTATTACACTATTGAAGAAGAGAACCTGTTTATTACACCATTGAAGAGGAGAACCTGATTATTCCACTATTGAAGAGGAGAACCTGATCATTACACTATTGAAGAGGAGAACCTGATCATTACACTATTGAAGAGGAGAACCTGATCATTACACTGTTGAAGAGGAGAACCTGATCATTACACTGTTGAAGAGGAGAACCTGATTATTACACTATTGAAGTGGAGAACCTGATTATTACACTATTGAAGAAGAGAACCTGATTATTACACTATTGAAGAGAACCTGATTATTGCACTATTGAAGAGGACAACCTGATCATTACACTATTGAAGAGGAGAACCTGATCATTACACTATTGAAGAGGAGAACCTGATCATTACACTATTGAAGAGGAGAACCTGATCATTACACTATTGAAGAGGAGAACCTGATCATTACACTATTGAAGAGGAGAACCTGATTATTACACTATTGAAGAGGAGAACCTGATTATTACACTATTGAAGAGGAGAACCTGATTATTACACTATTGAAGAGGAGAACCTGATTATTACACTATTGAAGAGGAGAACCTGATTATTACACTATTCAAGAGGAGAACCTGATTATTACACTATTGAAGAGGAGAACCTGATTATTACACTATTGAAGAGGAGAACCTGATTATTACACTATTGAAGAGGAGAACCTTATTATTACACTATTGAAGAGGAGAACCTGATTATTACACTATTGCAGGAAACAGGAAACACACAAACTAAATTGCACAACTGCCATCTAAACCCGGACCTTTCTTGCCTTCCTTGATGCAAAGTCATCAATTACATCATCATAAGAAATCTGCCCAGCTACTGCATGGTTAATATTAATGACAGCAAGGCCACTAAGGTGTTCCTGTGACATGGTGGACCTCAGGTAGGATTTGATGAGCTGTGAAAAGCTCCTCTCTGCTTCAGCTACGGTCACTGGAAGAGTAAGACACATTCTGAGAGGAGTCCACAAGTACGGATACATTTCTGAGAGCTCCCTTTCATGTATAAATATCAGCAGCTCAACCAGGGTCATGGTCTTCGACGGGAAGTCAGGCAAGTTCTTCAGTTCCTGTGCAAGATCTCTGCCATCCATGTCTGAGTGTTCTTTATAGTGCAGTGTCATACTAACGGGCTCACAGTGTTCTGTCAGCTCCTCATTTGAGAGACTTTGGAAGGTTGACAGCACTCTAAACTTCTCTCACACATTTTACAATGTGGAAAATCTTTCCTGAAGGGCTGAGGTTGCAGCATCAACAACGACATTGAAAAATTTCACCTCCAGCGTCTTCAAGGCATCACTCAAAGGCTCATCAACTGATTTGTATGAAAAGTGCTGCTTTGTGGACCTCAGCATTTGTTGTTGTAGAACGGCCTCTACATTCATACCCTCGCAAATACCCCTGGCTGATGTTTGTAAAGTCATAAAGCCTGTTGCCCTGTAATTGCTGAGACCTCTCTCTGTCTTTCTGAGAAGACTGACTGCAACATCCACATGCATACTGGGAGACTGCATCAGCTTGCTCACCTGTTGTATCTGGCTCCAGATGTCACACCACACCACTGTACAGATGCTGAAACGGTATGATCCCACCTCCTCTGACAAGGACTGGGCCTCAATCTTTATCACAGGGTCTATGGTTTGATCCCTCACCTCAATCAGTGGCTCTCACCGCTGCTGCCTGACTCTTCAGTGGCTCGACACTCTTAACTTTACTCTCCCACCTTGTCTCCATCTTCACAGTGACGTCCACATGTTTTTTCAGGATGGCCCATCGCTGTGTGGAGGCTGAGAACAAGGTGTACAGTTTGTGTAAGATGACAAAGCAATTGGCATTGACAGAACTTTCAGCAGCATCAGCCACATCCAGGTTCAATGTGTGAGCCCCGCATGGCACAAATAGAGCTCTTGGATTTGTTTCCAGGAGTCTGACTTGGACACCTTTGTTTTTGCCTCTCATGTTGGCCCAATTATTATAAGACTGTCCTCTGCAGTCCTCAAATGGAATGTTAAGCTCCTCTAATCTTTGAGAATCAGGGATGCCAAATGTTGGCCCGTGGACTCAACTACCTCCAAAACCCCCATAAAATGTTCTTTATGTGGGACTCCTCCTTCAGTGACACAATTCTAATCACAACTGTTCAGTGTGGCTGACATCTGAGGTGCAGTCTCATTCCTTGGGAAAACAAAGTCAGGTGGTACCTCACTTGGTCGTCTGCAAACTAGTTGGGTCTGAATTCTGTCAGTCAGAACTGAAGGCCAGTCAGCAGGGTCTGTAGACAGGGTCTGTAGACAGGGTCTGTAGACAGTGGTTCATCCTCAGCAGCAGGGTCTGTAGACAGTGGTTCATCCTCAGTCAGCAGGGTCTGTAGACATGGTCTGTAGACAGTGGTTCATCCTCAGCAGCAGGGTCTGTAGACAGTGGTTCATCCTCAGCAGCAGGGTCTGTAGACAGGGTCTGTAGACAGTGGTTCATCCTCAGCAGCAGGGTCTGTAGACGGGGGTTCATCCTCAGCAGCAGGGTCTGTAGACAGTGGTTCATCCTCAGAAGCAGGGTCTGTAGACAGGGTCTGTAGACAGTGGTTCATCCTCAGCAGCAGGGTCTGTAGACAGGGTCTGTAGACAGTGGTTCATCCTCAGCAGCAGGGTCTGTAGACAGTGGTTCATCCTCAGCAGCAGGGTCTGTAGACAGTGGTTCATCCTCAGCAGCAGGGTCTGTAGACAGTGGTTCATCCTCAGCAGCAGGGTCTGTAGACAGTGGTTCATCCTCAGCAGCAGGGTCTGTAGACAGTGGTTCATCCTCAGCAGCAGGGTCTGTAGACAGTGGTTCATCCTCAGCAGCAGGATTTGGTGGGGATGATGCTACATGCATTTCTAATGGAGAGCAAATGGGCATTCATTTATACATGTTATTCAAAGCATTTATAGCGGTAGAACATCCCACATCAATGACGGACTGGCAATCTGGAGCACCGGGTGTTTTCCCGGTGGGCCGCTTGACAATTGGGGCAGATGCAAAGCATAAATAATCCCATCCCCCGCTTAAATAAAAATAACAAAGTTGCTCTGTGTCTGACTGGCCCAGGCGAGTGGGTATTACATCTCTCTCCCAGCCAATTACTTTTGGTCCAGTCCAGTCTAACTTTACCTGGGCCCCGCCCCTTTCCCATCTCTGTTAAGTGGTGACATTTGGATAAATAGAGAAAGTCGGTACATAGAGTTGAGGTCAGAAGTTAAGTTGGAGTCATTAAAACTCATTTTTCAACCACTTCAACCACAATTTTGTTGTTAACAAACTATAGTTTTGGCAAGTCGGTTAGGACATCTACTTTGTGCATGACACAAGTCATTTCTCCAACAATTGTTTACAGACAGATTATTTCACTTATAATTCACTGTATCACAATTCCAGTGGGTCAGAATTTTACATACACTAAGTTGACTGTGCCTTTAAACAGCATGGAAGTCTGCAGAAAATGATGTCATGGCTTTAGAAGCTTCTGATAGGCTAATTGACATAATTTGAGCCAATTGGAGGTGTACCTGTGGATGTATTTCAATGCATACCTTCAAACTCAGTGCCTCTTTGCTTGACATCATGGGAAAATCTTAAGAAATCAGCCAAGACCTCAAAATAAATTGTAGACCTCCACAAGTCTGGTTCATCCTTGGGAGCAATTTACAAACGCCTGAAGGTACCACGGTCATCTGTACAAACAATAGTACACAAGTATAAACACCATGGGACCACGCAGCCGTCATAACGCTTAGGAAGGAGACGCGCTCTGTCTCCTAGAGATGAACGCACATTGGTGCAAAAAGTGCAAATCAATCCCAGAAAAACAGCAAAGGACCTTGTGAAGATGCTGTAGGAAACAGGTACAAAAGTATCTATGTCCACAGTAAAACGAGTCCTATATCGACATAACCTGAAAGGCCGCTCAGCAAGGAAGAAGCCACTGCTCCAAAACTGACATAAAAAAGCCAGACTACGGTTTGCAACTGCACATGGGGACAAAGATTGTGCTTTTTGGAGAAATGTCCTCTGCTCTGATGAAACAAAAATAGAACTGCTTGGCCATAATGACCATCGTTATGTATGGAGGAGAAAGGAGGAGGCTTGCTGGCCGAAGGACACCATCCCAACCGTGAAGCACGGGGGTGGCAGCATCATGTTGTGGGGGTGGCAGCATCATGTTGTGGGGGTGGCAGCATCATGTTGTGGGGGTGGCAGCATCATGTTGTGGGGGTGCTTTGCTGCAGGAGGGACTGGTGCACTTCACAAAATAGATGGCATCATGAGGAAGAAACATTATGTGGAAGAAACATTATGTGGATATATTGAAGCAGAATCTCAAAACATAAGTCAGGAAGTTAAAGCTTGGTCGCAAATGGGTCTTCCAAATGGACAATGACCCCAAGCATACTTCCAAAGTTGTGGCAAAATGGCTTAAGGACATGTTACGAATCCCTTTTGGCCCAACAGTCTAGGGGGGATGGTAGTGAGACCCGTAACATAACTCATGTAAATTATAATAGTGACAAAGTAAAAGTGAACGAAATAACCACGACAACCGAAATAATACCGTCAAACTCAGGGTTTATTTCTAAACACACGGTAATGGGGGGGAAGCAGGAAAAGGGGCTGAGCTGGACCCAAGGAAAGAAACAATAAGTTTTCAAAACACCCCTAAGCTAGACTAGCCTATTTCAACAACAGCTAACTAACTAACCAAAAATACAGTGGGTGGTCCGCCCAGTTCTAACTAGTGTGTGTTAACAAAGTTTACCTACGGGTAGTGTATGCCCATGGGCGACTTGTCTTGGTTTCCCCCTTTTCCCCACCAGCAAACACCATAAGCAAAAACAATACTCACAGGAGATGAAAGTGATTTGGAGGTGCTCAAACAAAAGAAGAGGTTAATTAATACACAAAGAGAGAGATCTACATACATGGCATTTACAAAGAGATTGTGCTACTGAAATCAATCAAGAACAGCTATCTACCAATATGGCATTACAAAGATTGAGCTCTCCTGAAATCTACCAAGAACAGCTATCTACCAACATGGCATTACAAAGATTGAGCTCTCCTGAAATCTACCAAATGATGGGGTTTTTAAACCATGGGGAAGGAACTGTGATAGGGTAGGAAACAGGAGGAGGTGTGTCTTCTGATTGATGGGTTGATTGTTGACTGATTGGGGAGTAATGATTTTCACCTGTGAGGGGAGAAGGAGAGAAAAGAAACACACACAGGATACACACAGACACAGGATACACACAGACACAGGATACCTGTATCCGTAACACTCCCACCCTTAAAAGAGCAACCCTAGGGGGGATTGCGACTACAGTATTTAAATGAACACTCACAACAAATCAACAACCTTGCAAAACATACTGAAATCATCTTCACACACGAGACAAAGCATCTGCCAACACATTATCTGAACCCTTTTTGTGGCGGATCTCCAAATTATAATTTTGTACAATCAGCGCCCAACGCATAAGGCGCTGGTTCTGGTTGTACATTCGGTGGAGAAAAACTAAGGGGTTATGGTCAGTATACACAATCACTGGTAGGGCACTGGAACCAATGTATACTTCGAAGTATTGCAGAGCCAACAACAAAGCAAGAGCTTCTTGTTCTATTGTCGCATAGTTTGTTTGACATTTATTACATTTACGTGAAAAATAACAAACGGGATGATCTACTCCACTCTTGTCCTGCTGCAGTAGAACAGCACCAGCACCTCTGGCACTAGCATCTACCTCAAGCTTGAACGGTTGTTCAAAATCCGGAGCAGCAAGTACAGGGGTACTACATAAGAGTGCTTTCGCTGATTCAAAAGCTCTCTTACAATCAGGGGACAACACAAATGGTCTTGCCGGACTGAGCAAATCAGTCAATGGAGCAACTACCGCAGAGAAATTTTTACAGAAGCTACGGTAATAGCCAACCATCCCTAAAAAGCGGCGTAGCTCTCGTCTAGTGGTAGGTGCAGGGAATGCAGTTATAGCCAAGACCTTGGCATCAACAGGGCGCACCTGTCCATGGCCAACCTCTTTACCGAGATAGGTAACAGTAGCCTTCCCAAACTCGCACTTTGCCAAGTTCAGGGTTAGAGAAGCAGCTGCCAACCGTTCACATACTACCCTTAGCAAGTCAACATGATCTGACCACGTAGACGAATAAATCACTAGGTCATCAAGGTATGCACTACAATTAGGAACGCCAGCTAATACAGAGTTAACCAGTCGTTGGAAAGTGGCTGGTGCATTTCGCATCCCAAAAGCCATGACTGAGTACTGAAGGAAGTTGTCTGGGGTCACAAAGGCAGAAATCTCAGAAGCACGTGAAGTTAACGGAACCTGCCAGTAACCTTTTAAGAGGTCCAACTTGGTCACATACTTAGCAGCACCAATAGTGTCGATACAGTCGTCCAGTCTGGGTAACGGGAACGAATCTGGCATTGTGACAGAATTTACCTTTCGATAATCCGTACATAACCTGGACGTACCATCAGGTTTAGGAACCAGAATGCAAGGAGAACTCCAAGGGCTTGAACTTGGCTTAGCCAGGTCATTCTCCAACAAATATCTCACCTCATCCCTCATTATCTTCCTCTTGGAAGCGTTGATACGATATGGGTGTTGCTTGATAGGTGTAGCATTTCCAACATTAATGTCATGTTCCAACACATTTGTGCGAGTAGGAACGTCATTAAAGAGACATGGAAAACTGTGTAGTAGCCTCACAATATCTTTAGCCTGTCCATCCGTTAAATGAACCAGACCTGACTGGATAGACAGCAGCATTTCTGAGTTGGGCAATCTAACACACTGCTGTTGAGTATTGCGCAACTCCAAGCCATCAACATCATCAATTTGACAGTCCACTATCATAGCAGTAGTAGCAGAGGAGACAGCAGTACCTTCCTCAGTTTTTGAACTATCTAACTGTGTGATGGGTCGGGTGTGGTAAGCTTTCAACATGTTAATGTGACACACACGAGATTGGCGTTGTCTATCAGGAGTTTGAAGCACATAGTCAGTTTCACTTATTTTCTTTTCAATTAAATAAGGACCAGAGAAACGAGCTGACAGTGAAGATCCTGGAACAGGTAATAACACCAGTACTTGGTCACCTGGCTGTAGTGGACGAGAAACAGCCTCTTTATCATAGTGTCTTTTCATGCTCCTCTGTGAGGAAGACAGAGCTTCCTTTGCAAGAGCACAAGCTTGGTGTAGGCGCTCACGAAAGCGACTAACATAGTCCAACACATTCTCATCTCTGGTACACAACTCTTGGGACAAGAACTGTTCTTTAAGGACTTTCATTGGTCCTCTTACTGTGTGACCAAACACTAGTTCAGCCGGGCTGAAACCTAGGGACTCCTGCACAGTTTCACGAGCAGCAAACAAAACTAGAGGAACTCCCTCATCCCAATCTTTCTCAGATTCCAAACAATATTTACGTAGCATAGACTTCAGTGTCTGATGCCATCTTTCAAGCGCACCCTGAGACTCTGGGTGATAGGCGCTTGATACACGGTGCGTAATTGATAAGGATTTCAACACCTGCTTGAAGAGCTTGGATAGGAAATTGGTACCTTGATCGCTTTGTACCACCTTCGGTAACCCGAATGTCGTGAAGAATTTTATTAAGGCTTTACTCACTATCGGAGCTGTAATCCTTCTCAGAGGAATAGCCTCGGGGTATCTTGTAGCCATACACATTATCGTTAACAAAAACTGGTTACCCGATTTTGTCTTCGGTAACAGTCCGACACAATCAACCACCACATGCTCAAATGGTTCACCTATGACAGGTATAGGACAAAGAGGAGCAGGAGGAATAACCTGATTTGGTTTTCCTGTTATCTGACAGGTGTGGCATGTCCGACAGAACTGAGCCACATCTTGTTTTAAACCTGGCCAAAAGAAATGTCGAAGGATCCGATCATACGTCTTTGTAATTCCTAAATGACCAGACCACTGGTGATCATGAGCAAGGGATAACACATTTTGTCGAAAGGCTGTAGGAATCACTATTTGGTAAACAGCATTCCAATCTCCACCCGCGTCAACATGGGATTTCCATTTACGCATGAGGAGATTACCATCAATGAAGTAAGCCACATTCTTCTTCTTCACCTCTTCTAACGAGACAACACTAGAAAAACATTTAGCAAGCTTGTTGTCAACCTTTTGGTTAGCAATCAGCTGCTCACGAGTGACTGGTAATTGTATTGCATCAGCAATAACTTCAACGTACTTTGATTCTTTCCTGGGCTGTTTGTCAGAGGTGATCAGCTTCTCAGAGGTTTCACACAATCCATCCTCTTGATCATCCTCTTTGAACAGAACAGTGTTCGACAAATCTATCACGTCACCCTCTTGTAGTGCCTGAGCACGAGTGACAGCACAAGCGGGGAACACATGTGGATAACTCTGTGCCAACTCATTCGAGAGAGAGTGGTCACTTTTATCCAATACTTCCAATACGGGTACCACCTTTCCTCCGGCAATATCGTTACCCATTATAAAGGTCACACCTTTCACTGGCAACTTAGGACGTACCCCCACTCTGAATATTCCACTGATTAACTCAGTGTACTTTCACAAAGTGCAACGGCACTGGGACAAAACCCATTTCAATACCCTGCACTAACACACTGGAACCACAGTATGTATCGTCAGATAAGGGCAACACATCAGACAATATAAACGACTGCGCCGCACCAGTATCTCTAAGGATTTTAACCGGACGCTGAGACGCTTCGTCATTCGCTAGGGACACAAACCCCTCGAAAATGAATGGTTCATAACTGCGGTCGGGGACTGGGTCTTTCAAACTACAGTTACCCTGAGGCACCTGTTTTGTTGCAGACCTCACAACCGTACGAATTAGACCAACACCTGTTGGCGGCTTGGCACGAAGAGGCATCCCTTGTTTGCGTTTAAGCAGGAAGCAATCATTAATCATATGTCCCACTTTATGACAATAGAAACAGGAACGCTCATTCTTCTGGCGTGCTTGATATACTACTGCGGGCCGACTAGGGCTAAAGGTAGGAAACTCAGTGGTTCTACTCTCAGTTTGAGCCGAAAACACACTCTTGTGCGTCAACACAAACTCGTCTGCCAACACAGACGCTTCTGCCAGGGAGGATACTTTCTGTTCGTTTAGGTAAACTACAATGCGTTCGGGTAAGCAATTTTTAAACTCTTCCAACAAGATTAACTCCCGGAGAGAGTTGAAATCAGTTACCTTACTAGCAGCATGCCATTTATCAAACAGATTTCCCTTGTCTCTAGCAAATTCCACATAAGTCTTACTAGAAGACTTTCTATGAGACCTAAATCTCTGTCGGTATGCCTCAGGCACAAGCTCATAGGCACGAAGAACAGTAGCTTTGACCACTTCATAATTCAAACTGTCCTCCAGAGGTAGCGCTGACAAAACCTCTTGGGCTTTACCAGTTAATTTACACTGAAGTAATAGGCACCATACCTCTTCAGGCCACTTCAATGCTACGGCTATACGCTCAAATACACAAAAATAGGAGTCAACCTCCGACTCTCTGAACAAAGGTACTAAGGCAATCTGCCTACTAATGTCAAACGTGTTTGAGGACACAGCAGGTGAGGACGGCTCACAAACAGGCACAGTAGGAACGAAGGCTAGCCTCGCTGTCTCTGCCTCCAGTTCCATCTGGCGCATTTTAAACGTCATCTGCCGCTGTTCTCTTTCTGCCTCAATTTTACACATCATCTGCCGTTGTTCTCGTTCTTTTTCTGCCTCAATTTTACCCATCTCCAAATCTAAATGCCGCTGTTCTTTTTCTGCCTCAATTTTACCCATCTCCAAATCTAAATGCCGCTGTTCTCTTTCTTTTTCTGCCTCAATTTTACACATCTCCAACTGGAGAGTCTCTCGCCTAATTTGGGCTCTCTCTTCCACCTCTAGTTGGAACTGTGCTAAACGGACATCCCTTCTGGCATCACCGTTTGACAGTGGGGAGAGTGGATCAAAATGGGACAATGTGGCTGGTGTTTTAGCCTCGCCCTCATTATCAGACACCAATGGGCTTACAGAAGCAGCAACATCCCCTACAGGGTTAGTAGACTCAGGCAGCGGTAACACAAGCACCTGCTCTTCCAACAATACATTTAACACTAGCTGTTTAACCTCCGCCTTAACTACACTCTGCGGAATCGATATTGAGTAATGGTCAGCCAAGGTCATTAAATCAACTCTACGACATTTATCAAAAACCTCCCACGAAGGATTATCCAAAAAGGACTTCAAATCAAAAGTAGCCATCTTACACTACTTCACAAGAGCCAACGAAAATAGCAAACACTAATGCTACTTCAGCTATGACGCTCAACACTGAACTATACCACTTCAACAATCTACATGAGCGGCATGGGTGTCAGTAAAGACAGATCCCGGACGAGCGCCCACTTATGTTACGAATCCCTTTTGGCCCAACAGTCTAGGGGGGATGGTAGTGAGACCCGTAACATAACTCATGTAAATTATAATAGTGACAAAGTAAAAGTGAACGAAATAACCACGACAACCGAAATAATACCGTCAAACTCAGGGTTTATTTCTAAACACACGGTAATGGGGGGGAAGCAGGAAAAGGGGCTGAGCTGGACCCAAGGAAAGAAACAATACGTTTTCAAAACACCCCTAAGCTAGACTAGCCTATTTCAACAACAGCTAACTAACTAACCAAAAATACAGTGGGTGGTCCGCCCAGTTCTAACTAGTGTGTGTTAACAAAGTTTACCTACGGGTAGTGTATGCCCATGGGCGACTTGTCTTGGTTTCCCCCTTTTCCCCACCAGCAAACACCATAAGCAAAAACAATACTCACAGGAGATGAAAGTGATTTGGAGGTGCTCAAACAAAAGAAGAGGTTAATTAATACACAAAGAGAGAGATCTACATACATGGCATTTACAAAGAGATTGTGCTACTGAAATCAATCAAGAACAGCTATCTACCAATATGGCATTACAAAGATTGAGCTCTCCTGAAATCTACCAAGAACAGCTATCTACCAACATGGCATTACAAAGATTGAGCTCTCCTGAAATCTACCAAATGATGGGGTTTTTAAACCATGGGGAAGGAACTGTGATAGGGTAGGAAACAGGAGGAGGTGTGTCTTCTGATTGATGGGTTGATTGTTGACTGATTGGGGAGTAATGATTTTCACCTGTGAGGGGAGAAGGAGAGAAAAGAAACACACACAGGATACACACAGACACAGGATACACACAGACACAGGATACCTGTATCCGTAACAGGACAACAAAGTCAAGGTATTGGAGTGGCCATCACAAAGCCCTGACCTCAATCCCATAGGACATTTGTGGGCAGAACTGTTAAAGCACGTGCGAGCAAGGAGGCCTACAAACCTGACTCAGTTACACCAGCTCTGTCAGGAGGAATGGGACAAAATTCACACAACTTATTGTGGGAATCTTGTGGAAGGCTTGTGGAAGGCTTGTGGAAGACATTTCACATTCTTAAAATGAAGTGGTGATCCTAACTGATCTACGACAGGGAATTTATACTTGGATAAAATGTCAGGAATTGTGAAAAACTGAGTTTAAATGTATTTGGCTAAGGTGTATGTAAACTCTTCCGACTTCAACTGTATAAGTGTCTTATATCGTCTGAAAGATTAAATTCTTGTTAATATAACTGCACTGTCCAATTTACAGTAGCTATTACTGCGAAAAAAATTCCATGCTATTGTTTGAGGAGAGCTCTTAACAACAAAACACTTTTTTCACCGCGATAGGTTTGATAAATTAACCTCTGAAGGTGAAATGTGTACTTACATTCTAAAATCTTGCTCTGATTTATCATTCAAATGGTCCCAGAGATAACATGAAGTGTCGTTTTGTTAGATAAAATCATAAACGTTGTTTCAACAAGTCAAATCACCTTCGTATCTATTCCTCAGAGATCCTAGAAGGTAACAAGACTTCACTATTTCATTAAGGGTGTAGTATATCCTTTTGGACACCATATTTGGTTAGAGGGCAAAGCCTTCATGGCACGCCGATGACGCGGGCAGCCGTCAAATAAGCACCAATCGGAGTCAAACAAAGCTCGCTAGATAGCCAATGAGCTGGGCTTTACGGGAGTATCCGGGAACCATGTATATGTCGTAAAATGTAGCTAAATTGGACAAAATTATAAGGATATTCAGAGTTGTGAAGTTATGAAACTGGTTGTAATATAATATGGCTACTAATACTTGTAAAGCTAAATCAAAGTCCAAGTATACAGATGACGATATTCTTGCAGAAAAAAATGGAATATGAATGCGATTGTCTCCTTCACCATTTGCCGAAATGTACCTGGAGACTTCACACTAAAAGTCTTGTTGTTCACTCATTCTTCAAGTTATTCATCTGAAACTTTGCACATACACTGCTGCCATCTGGTGTACACTATCAGAATAACAACCAGAGTGGTGGCCCGAACTATGACCTTTCTCTTGCATTTCAAATATGGTGGTAGAAAAAGACGAGTCGTTTTTTTGTGTGTTTTTTTTTCTTCTACCAGATAGATCTATTGTGTTATATTCTCCTACATTCAATTCACATTTAGACAAACTTAAAATGTTTATTTTCAAATGGTACAAAGAATATGTATATCCTTGATTCAGGTCCTGAGCTACAGGCAGTTAGATTTGGGTATGTCATTTCGGAGAAAATTGGAAAAAAAAGAGGGCTATCCCTAATTAAGAGGCCGAAGTCAGGGGACCTTGATATGTTTTTCAGTTTCCACCCCCAACAAAAGTGTGAAAAGTCTGTGGTGCAGAAGGTTTTCTTTTGTAATGATGGGATCAACAGGAAGTGGCTGTCATACAGTGAAGAGAACCATGCTTTATTCTGCTTCGTTTGTATGGCATTTGCAAAGCCCACAGAGAACAGCCCTTTCATGAATGGAATGGCAGACTGGAAGCATATCTATCAGAGAGTGGGAGAGCATGAGAAGAGCGTTATGCATAGAGGTCATGCTGAGGCCTACTTTCTAAGGTCCTCCAAGAACTAAGCAAATGTTTGATCAAATTTGGCAGCAGAGCAACGGTGGCCAGTTTACAGAGTGAGCTCATGAGTCTGGCAGAACAGTGGACTAGGTTAAAACAATCAGGATTTGAAGAATACATAACCAGGACTATGGAGGATCATGGACCTGAAGGAAATGAAGATGAGGGAGAGATGGTGAACAAGAGCTGTTCATCTTGTAATGACTGTCCAGTGTGTTGCTACAGTACTCTTAGTCAGTACAACCTATTGATCGACGCATCACATCCTGGGCCTTGCTTACAAGTTCCTACTTACCCTGGCAGTAACCCAGGTAGCTTGCGAGCTAAACTTCTCTACTATGAAATTCATCAAGAGTAGACTCAGGAGCACTCTATCTCAACAGCACCTGGAGGCTTTTATGCTCATGGCTACTGAGTGAGATGTTTTAATGGCCCTGGACAGTGACCTGGTTATTGATGGCATTGCTGAGAGAAGTGAGCTGCTGCAGAAATTGCTAATTTAAAGAGGTAGGAAATATGTTTATTTAAATTTTATTCTATGACTTACCTACTCACCAGTCTTTTCACCGACATGTCTTCCTGTATTGTTTATTTTACTGGTCAGATGGTTCCAGAGATTCTTGTCACCTTGCTGTCTGTGCCATTGTGCTAATATGTGCTCCTTCTAGCCAACCTCCTAAGAGCAACACATTCCCCTTGTTCTATTTTACATATATTTTACTAAAGGGAAATTATTTACATTGTCTATGTTATTCAGGGATGCACACATAAACACATGTGCGTGTATCCACACACACACACACACACACACACACACACACACACACACACACACACACACACACACACACACACACACACACACACACACACACACACACGCGCGTAAAGCCTGCAGGTTAAGTCTTTACATTACTCTGCCTGATCTTATTAGTACTCGTTCATTAATAACTGAGTTGCCTCCCGACAAATACAAGTAGATAACAGGGAGGAAGAGGCGCTGTGGGAGTGGGGGGAGGCTGTTCATGTCTGTGTGTAAGAATTTGATGGGGTTGTATGAGACAGAAGAATGTGTGATGTAGTGTGTGGGGTCAGTGTCTTTCCCAAGGGTTAAATTGCCTACAATCAACTAAACCAAAATCAATCTTTCATTCAATGAACAGCTACAGCTAATTTAATCCGTCATGAGTGTTCAGTTCACTACACGTGTGTGTATTACCAATGATCTGTCACATCCTGATCCTGATGAATGCAACACTACTTTATCACCACTAGATGCCAGACTGATGTCAGAAAATACCTTTGTGACTTCTATGTAACCCCTCTCCCTCTCTCTCCTCTCTCTCACTCGCTCACTCTCAATTCAGTATAAAAAATCAATTTAAGGGCTTTATTGGCATGGAAAACATATGTTTACATTGCCAAAGAAAGCGAAATAGATAATAAAAGAAGGTAAAATAACAGTGAACATTACTCACAATGGTTCCTAAAGAATAAAGCCCTTTCAAATGTCATATTATCTATAAATAGTTAAAGTACAAAAGGGAAAATAAATAAACATACATTTGAGTTGTATTTACAATGGTGTTTGTTCTTCACTGGTTGCCCTTTTCTAGTTTGCTCTGTGTTTTTTTATTTTATTATTTTCAATGTGTCAAGTAATTATCTTTTTGTTTTCTCATGATTTGGTTGGGTCTAATTGTGCTGCTGTCCTGGGGCTCTGTGGGGTGTGTTTGTGTTTGTGAACAGAGGCCCAGGACCAGCTTGCTTAGGGCACTCTTCTCCAGGTTCATCTCTCTGTAGGTGATGGCTTTGTTATGGAAGCTTTGGGAATCGCTTCCTTTTAGGTGGTTGTAAAATTCAATGGCTCTTTTCTGGATTTTGATAATTAGCGGGTATCGGCCTAATTCTGCTCTGCATGCATTATTTGGTGTTTTACGTTGTACACTGAGGATAATTTGGCAGAGTTCTGCATGCAGAGTCTCAATTTGGTGTTGGTCCCATTTTGTGAGTTTATGGTTGGTGAGTGGATGCCAGACCTCACAACCATTAAGGGCAATGGGTCCTATAAACTGATTGAAGTATTTTTAGCCAGATCCTAATTGGTATGTCTAATTTTATATTACTTTTGATGGCATTGAAGGCCCTTCTTGCCTTGTCTCTCAGATTGTTCACATCTTTGTGGAAGTTACCTGTGGCGCTGATGTTTAGGCCGAGGTATGTATAGTTTGTGTGCTCTAGGGCAACATTGTCTAGAGGGAATTTGTGGTCCTGGCAACTGGACCTTTTTTGGAACACCATTATTTAGTTCTTACTGAGATTTACTGTCAGTGCCCAGGTCTGTCAGGGCCCAGGTCTGACAGAATCTGTGCAGAAGATCTAGGTGCTGCTATAGGCCCTCCTTGGTTGGGGACAGAAGCACCAGATCATCAGCACACAGTAGACATTTGACTTCAGATTCTCTCTCTCACTCTCTGTAACTCAGTCAGATGGTCAGATGGAGCATGGAAGAGATAGGATAGTAGATATCTGTCAAATGTTAAAGTATGAAACCACTAAACCATAACATTCTCAATTTCAGAACCTGCTTCTCTGGCTGTGTGTGCAGGCATGCATGTCTGTCACTGTGAGATGTATTGTCCTGTTAAAACCAGTCGGGTCGTTCAAAATTGATGTAGAAATTGGACCTTTATCCATGTCCTGAGGAAGTCAGGATATGCTTTCAAAACCAGACACTAGGAGCAACAGTGAACACTACTGCCATCAAGTAGACTTGGGTTTTGGGTTCCCAAACTAGTTTGACCCACGACCCCATTTTGAAATCTCAAAATTCGAACAGTATTTCTGATTGTCTTCTCTACTCGTCATCATATTTTGTTAATGTGGGGCTATGACAGTCAATCGCAAATGAGTCTGACATAATGTATCTTATCTCACCACCACTAATGAGATGGGTGTGGCTTGATGCATGTCACGGTAGGAGATTCTCAAATTCACGGGGCGTGGTCGCACCTCATCTCTCCTGTCACGTCCAACCTGGATCGATAATAGTTTTTAATGCAGACGAGAGCACTGAATCAGTGTACAATGAGGATTAATGCTCGGAGGGAGACGGTACAGTATTCCCTTTGAGTCAGGTACCAAAACTCCTCCATAGTGATCCGTGAATGACAGCTCGATCAGCTGTTCGGTTTCCCTTACCAGCATGTCAACTGAGCCAGGATCACAGTCAAACAAATTTAGCTGATTTGGTCACTCAGCTATAGAACTTTTTGGGGTTTTCCCCTGCATGCCTGCGTTCAGTTTGTTCAGTTTCCCAAAATATGTCTGTTACACAGGCAAAGAGACACATTTTATTTTCATTACACAGAAAGTCAACAAAGTCTGTTTCTTACATACATTGTGAATAACAACAGTTCCTCTCTCAATTCGAAAAATCGTTCCAACCCCCTTGATAACCACCAAGCCTCTGTGTGAAATAGAACATTGTCCTTCTCTGATCTCGTATCTCCACATAGTTTTGTGAACAGATGTGCCCGATATAGTTTACAATGGAAGTTACCTGCTGCATATCTCCGAGTTCTGCACTCAGATCTTTTGCCGCCAGCTGTTCTCTGTGTAGAGGAAGACACATTTATAACTAGAGTGCAGAGGCCTGTCCGCCGTCCCGCCATAGAGGAAGCCCCAATCGATCTTATGGAATCATTTTTTGTTGTTGTCAATATTTCCACGCATACACACTGAACATCTCCTGTTCTGTTTCAACACACTGAACATCTCCTGTTCTGTTTCAACACACTGAACATCTCCTGTTCTGTTTCAACACACTGAACATCTCCTGTTCTGTTTCATACACACTGAACATCTCCTGTTCTGTTTCAACACACTGAACATCTCCTGCTCTGTTTCAGCACACTGAACATCTCCTGTTCTGTTTCAACACACTGAACATCTCCTGTTCTGTTTCAACACACTGAACATCTCCTGTTCTGTTTCAACACACTGAACATCTCCTGTTCTGTTTCATACACACTGAACATCTCCTGTTCTGTTTCATGCACACTGAACATCTCCTGTTCTGTTTCAACACACTGAACATCTCCTGTTCTGTTTCAACACACTGAACATCTCCTGTTCTGTTTCAACACACTGAACATCTCCTGTTCTGTTTCAGCACACTGAACATCTCCTGTTCTGTTTCAGCACACTGAACATCTCCTGTTCTGTTTCAACACACTGAACATCTCCTGTTCTGTTTCAACACACTGAACATCTCCTGTTCTGTTTCATACACACTGAACATCTCCTGTTCTGTTTCAACACACTGAACATAACCTGTTCTGTTTCATACACACTGAACATCTCCTGTTCTGTTTCAACACACTGAACATCTCCTGTTCTGTTTCATACACACTGAACATCTCCTGTTCTGTTTCAGCACACTGAACATCTCCTGTTCTGTTTCAACACACTGAACATCTCCTGTTCTGTTTCATACACACTGATCATCTCCTGTTCTGTTTCAACACACTGAACATCTCCTGTTCTGTTTCAGCACACTGAACATCTCCTGTTCTGTTTCATACACACTGAACATCTTCTGTTCTGTTTCAGCACACTGAACATCTCCTGTTCTGTTTCATACACACTGAACATCTCCTGTTCTGTTTCAACACACTGAACATCTCCTGTTCTGTTTCAGCACACTGAACATCTCCTGTTCTGTTTCAACACACTGAACATCTCCTGTTCTGTTTCAGCACACTGAACATCTCCTGTTCTGTTTCATACACACTGAACATCTCCTGTTCTGTTTCAACACACTGAACATCTCCTGTTCTGTTTCAACACACTGAACATCTCCTGTTCTGTTTCATACACACTGAACATCTCCTGTTCTGTTTCAACACACTGAACATCTCCTGTTCTGTTTCAGCACACTGAACATCTCCTGTTCTGTTTCATACACACTGAACATCTCCTGTTCTGTTTCAGCACACTGAACATCTCCTGTTCTGTTTCAGCACACTGAACATCTCCTGTTCTGTTTCAGCACACTGAACATCTCCTGTTCTGTTTCAGCACACTGAACATCTCCTGTTCTGTTTCATACACACTGAACATCTCCTGTTCTGTTTCATACACACTGAACATCTCCTGTTCTGTTTCAACACACTGAACATCTCCTGTTCTGGGAAATGTGAGACAGAACATCAATAGCATGAATAGCTTCCCCCGACATGTAGTGAACAAAAGTCAATGCATCTCGGCCCTCACAGCTAACGTCTATTTGGAGAGCATTTGGTGGGGAATTTATGAATCGTTCAATCAGTTTCCTCTTGTTTGTTAGCTATAGCATCAATTCTTAGTTTCACAGTGTTGTGTGACAAAGGTATTTATGTGAATTTCTGTGCCTCTGCCTCCCAACACATTATTTTCACCGTTATGAGTCTGGGAATATCAAAGTCTCTGCAATAGTGTGTGGTTTCATAGCATAGTGGGGTAAGCCATTCACCGTGGGAATGATTCAAGTGCAACGGTCAAGTGTGGCCCTTTCCCACGATATAATGGTGCTCACTGGTTGAATTTTAACTCTTGGATTTGAATCATTTTCATTTAGATTTTTAAGGTTAACCACATCACAACGCTTTTGAGACACATGACGTAGTCACCTGGAATGCATTTCAATTAATAGGTGTGCCTTATCTTTCTTTCGTTCTTGGTATACAGGAGATAGCCCTTTTTAGTAAAATACCAAGTCCATATTATGGCAAGAACAGCTCAAATAAGCAAAGAGAAATGACAGGCCATCGTTACTTAAAGACATGAAGGTCAGTCAAAAGAAATTTCTATCAACTCCTTGATTACCTGCCTATGTCACATCCCTTTGGTTCCTTCCCTATATATGTCACTCCCTTTGGTTCCTTCCCTATATATGTCACTTCCCTTTGGTTCTTTCCTATATATGTCACTTCCCTTTGGTTCCTTCCCTATATATGTCACTCCCTTTGGTTCCTTCCCTATATATGTCACTCCCCTTTGGTTCCTTCCCTATATATGTCACTTCCCTTTGGTTCCTTCCCTATATATGTCACTTCCCTTTGGTTCCTTCCCTATATATATATGCAAAGGGTGGCTACTTTGAAGAATGTCAAATATAAAATATATTTTGATTTGTTTAACCTTTCTAGGGCAGGCGTTCCATTAGCGGAACCCCTCGACAACATTCCGCTGAAAAGGCAGTGCGCGAAATTCAAATTTTTGGGGGGGAAATATATAACTTTTACACATTAACAAGTCCCATACAGCAAATGAAAGATAAACGTCTTGTTAATCTACCCATCAGGTCCGATTTCAAAAAGGCTTTACAGCGAAAGCACAACATATGATTATGTTAGGTCAGAGCCAAGTCAAAAAAACACAGCCATTTTTCCAGCCAAAGATAGGAGTCACAAAAAGCAGAAATATAGATCAAATTAATCACTAACCTTTGATGATCTTCATCAGATGACACTCATAGGACATCATGTTACACTCAGTTTACATTGGCGCCTTACGTGCAGTAATGTTTTGATTCCAAAACATCCGGTGATTTTGCAGAAATACTAATAAACATTGATAAAAGATACAAGTGTTATTCACAGAATTAAAGATAGACTTCTCCTTGATGCATTCGCTGTGTCCGATTTCAAAAAAACTTTACGGAAAAAGCATAATCTGAATACGGCGCTCAGAGCCCAATCCAGCCAAAGAAATATCCGCCATGTTGGAGTCAACAGAAGTTAGAAATAACTTTATAAATATTCACTTACCTTTGATGATCTTCATCAGAATGCACTCCCAGGAATTCCCAGTTCGATCAATAAATTACTGATTTGTTCCATAAAGTACATCATTTATGTCAAAATAGCCACTTGTTGTTAGCATGTTCAGCCCAGTAATCCATCTTCATGAGGCGCGAGCACTTCGTCCAGACAAAAACTCGAAAAGTTCCATTACAGGTCGTAGAAACAAGTCAAACGATGTATGGAATCAATCTTTAGGATGTTTTTAACATAAATCATCAATAAGGTTCCAACCGGAGAATTCCATTGTCTGTAGAAAAGCACTGGAACAAGAGCTAACTCTGTTGGGACCACGCCTCATGAGCCTGAGACACTCTGCCAGACCCATGACTCATTCAGCTCCCATTCCCTCCTCCTTTATAGCAGAAGCCTGAAACAAGTTTATAAAGATGGATGACATCTAGTGGAAGCCTTAGGAAGTGCAACTTGACCCCATAGACACTGTGTATTTGGTAGGCCAAACCTCAGATTTCCTACTTCCTGGTTGGATTTTTCTCAGATTTTTGCCTGCCATTTGAGTTCTGTTATACTCACAGACATCATTCAAACAGTTTTAGAAACGTCAGAGAGTTTTCTATCCAATACTAATAATAATATGCATATATTAGCATTTGGGACTGAGTAGGAGGCAGTTCACTCTGGGCACGCTGTTCATCCAAAAGTGAAAATGCTGCCCCATATCCCAAAAAGGATAACACTTTTTTGGTCACTACATGATTCCATATGTGTTATTTCATAGTTTTGATGTCTTCACTATTATTCTACAATGTATAAATAGTAAAAATAAAGAAAAACCCTTGAATGAGTAGGTGTGTCCAAACTTTTGACTGGTACGATGTGTATATATATATTTTTTTTTACCAGGCTTTTGGGAATTCTCCCACAACCCCATTTTCATATCAGGCGTGATCCCTAGTTTGGGAACCGCTGTGCTAGAATGTTGTAGACGAGGGTGGTGGAGGGCGTAATCCCATGACACTGAATCAGAAGGTTGTGTGTTTGATCCCAGTTGTGGACACTGGTTTTATCCCAAAACTTAACCCTTAACCATTTTGAATGAGTGCCTAAAGTAAGGATGAACCCATTTTGAATGTTATATTGTTATTGTGCATCTGAGTGACGTTCTATCGATTCCCTGGGTTATTTAATGTTTTCATGTGTATCTGAGTTATTGCCATTCAACCAGGAAGACATTTGTCCGGTACGACGTAGCACTGTGATAAAGTCTCTCTCACTACACTGGAAGTTAATAGGAATACGACTTTTAGATCACGAAAACGTCTATCATACATGTCAGATTTCAATACTGGCCGATGTCTTAAAGTGGGAAGTTTGTTTTCTCTCGACCGAGGCATTGATCATATTTTTGTAATATTCCTACCTCGAGAAATGTTTTATTTAACCGAGGGTCTAACACATTTCTCCTGTCTGTCTGCCTCTTCAGTCCAGGGTGCATTGCATGGTGCCATTGCGAAAGTCAGACTCCACTCTGTGAGGCACATCAATCTGCATGTTGAACATGGTGAGATTGTAGACTCCTAAAGTTGATAGTGCAGTTTGTTTAGGTGATTTTACAGCAAACTAGCAACTTCACATGCTGATATTGATTTTAGTATTATTGTGTGTAGCTATGTTTGCTAGCTAGCTACCTCATTAGCAAACCAACCACCTCTGTGGAATTCGTATCAAACACGTGGTTTCCATGTGATTGATTCCATTCCATTGACTCAATTCCAGCCATTAATATGAGCCGTCAGAATCCTCCGCTGCCATCAACCTTATTAGAACGACAAAATATAACATCTGTTCACAATAAATATCGTTCTCACTCAATTATAGGAATGTTTTTGGATGGATTTCTCCTTTAATGTTTTAATTATTCCAAACCATAACCCTTACTTGAACCATTCAAAATTAGTGCCTACACTTAACCCCTAACTTCTCCCTAACGAATGTTGACGTTTGGAGAACGTTATAGAACGTCTAATTCTATAGAGAGCTGTTAGCTGGGGTGATTCAAGCGAGTAACCAATGGTTGGATTCCAAACTGAAATCCCACTTCCCTGGATGGTAATGAGGACGAAGAGGACAATCCAGACACACACACACACATACCACTGAATTAGGCCAATAAACATAGCTGTATTTACATCTGTGAGTTTGTCCTGGGCTAATAAGATGGAAACATGGAAGGCGTGGGATCAGAGGGGTTATTGGGAACTGTCTCATTGCCATTCTGGTCAGCAATCAAACTGTTTGTAGAGTCAGTGTTCCATGAAAACAAAATGCGCACACACACACACAAGGATGTGTGGTCATAAGCATACACACAGTTGGCACAAGTGGAGCGTATCGGTGTGTTTTTAAAGAGCAGCTGGTTCCAGCTGAGGAAGATCCAGTGACATTTAGCCACCGGCTGGGTTTAAAGGTTCACAGCTACACTGTTAACAAGACACACACACACACACACACACACACACACACACACACACACACACACACACACACACACATACACACACACACACACACACACACACACACACACACACACACACACACACACACACAAACACACACACACAAACACTTACACACACACACACAAACACACACACACACACACACACACACACACAAAGGTCTGATTAGAGACTGCAGACACACAGGTCCTGTCCCATCCACCATCCACGTACCTCATGCCCTACCATCCCCTGTCCAATAATTCATTCATATTCCAGCATTTTGTTCCGTCCAGCCAAGCCCCTAAAAGAAGAGATGGGTCATTCCACCAATTCGGTGCCTTTCCAGTGTAAAAACGTTTGATTTCACCTCATTTTAACATTCTGTCATGAAGAGCACATGTTCACCTCGTTAAAAAAACATGTTTTCCCATCTCAAGAGGTTAAATAAATTAAATGACTCTAGTAAGTGCCTATTAAGTACCAAATAAAGGTGACCGTAACAGGGTTGACCATAACAGGGTTGATCGTAACAGGGTTGACTGTAACAGGGTTGACCGTAACAGGGTTGACCGTAACAGGGTTGACCGTGACAGGGTTGACCGTAACAGGGTTGACCGTAACAGGTTGACTGTAACAGGGTTGACTGTAACAGGGTTGACAGTGACAGGGTTGACTGTAACAGGGTTGACCGTAACAGGGTTGACCGTAACAGGGTTGACAGTGACAGGGTTGACCGTAACAGGGTTGACCGTAACAGGTTGACTGTAACAGGGTTGACTGTAACAGGGTTGACAGTGACAGGGTTGACTGTAACAGGGTTGACAGTGACAGGGTTGACTGTAACAGGGTTGACCGTAACAGGGTTGACTGTAACAGGGTTGACAGTAACAGGGTTGACTGTAACAGGGTTGACTGTAACAGGGTTGACCGTAACAGGGTTGACGATTTATTCTTAAATCAGCCATAAATCCCCTTGTGACAGGGGGAATGGACGTTTGTTGTGTGCAACAGGAAGGGGCAATTGAAGACATGCTTCACAATTTATTGATTTATTGTTAAAACATTTAGAGCCCGTCAATCTACGAGTAAGAGGGTTGACGCGTTATACTTGACCCGCTCAGTGTTCCACCACAGAACACCAGAAATGTCACCTACTTTTACACTTATGATTTGACTATAGACTGTAAGGAAGTGGATGGCTGCAAACTTTCTACTTTTAAACTCGGACAAAACAGAGATGCTTGTTCTAGGTCCCAAGAAACAAAGAGAACATATCAAGACCATTTCAAGGACAGCTTTTTTCCATCTACGTAACATTGCAAAAATCAGAAACCTTCTGTCCAAAAATGATGCAGAAAAATTAATCCATGCTTTTGTCACTTCTAGGTTAGACGACTGCAATGTTATACTTTCCGTCTACCCGGATAAAGCACTAAATAAACTTCAGTTAGTTCTAAATACGGCTTCTAGAATCCTGACTAGAACCAAAAAATATGATCATGTTACTCCAGTGCTAGCCTCCCTACACTGGCTTCCTGTCAAGGCAAGGGCTGATTTCAAGGTTTTACTGCTAACCTACAAAGCATTACATTATTATGTCCTGCCGTACATACCTACACGTACGCTACGGTCACAAGACGCAGGCCTCCTAATTGTCCCTAGAATTTCTAAGCAAACAGCTGGAGGCAGGGCTTTCTCCTATAGAGCTCCATTTTTATGGAACGGTCTGCCTACTCATGTAAGAGACGCAAACTCGGTCTCAACCTTTAAGTCTTTACTGAAGACTCATCTCTTCAGTGGGTCATATGATTGAGTGTAGTCTGGCCCAGGAGTGGGAAGGTGAACGGAAAGGCTCTGGAGCAACGAACCGCCCTTGCTGTCTCTGCCTGGCCGGTTCCCCTCTTTCCACTGGGATTCTCTGCCTCTAACCCTATTACAGGGGCTGAGTCACTGGCTTACTGGGGCTCTTTCATACTGTCCCTGGGAGGGGTGCGTCACCTGAGTAGGTTGAGTCACTGATGTGATCTTCCTGTCTGGGTTGGCGCCCCCCCTTGGGTTGTGCCGTGGCGGAGATCTTTGTGGGCTATACTCGGCCTTGTCTCAGGATGGTAAGTTGGTGGTTGAAGATATCCCTCTAGTGGTGTGGGGGCTGTGCTTTGGCAAAGTGGGTGGGGTTATATCCTTCCTGTTTGGCCCTGTCCGGGGGTGTCCTCGGATGGGGCCACAGTGTCTCCTGACCCCTCCTGTCTCAGCCTCCAGTATTTATGCTGCAGTAGTTTATGTGTCGGGAGGCTAGGGTCAGTTTGTTATATCTGGAGTACTTCTCCTGTCCTATTCAGTGTCCTGTGTGATTTTATGTGTGCTCTCTCTAATTCTCTCTTTCTCTCTTTCTTTCTCTCTCTCGGAGGACCTGAGCCCTAGGACCATGCCTCAGGACTACCTGACATGATGACTCCTTGCTGTCCCCAGTCCACCTGGCCGTGCTGCTGCTCTAGTTTCAACTGTTCTACCTTATTATTATTGGACCATGCTGGTCATTTATGAACATTTGAACATCTTGGCCATGTTTTGTTATAATCTCCACAGCCAGAAGAGGACTGGCCACCCCACATAGCCTGGTTCCTCTCTAGGTTTCTTCCTAGGTTTTGGCCTTTCTAGGGAGTTTTTCCTAGCCACCGTGCTTCTACACCTGCATTGCTTGCTGTTTGGGGTTTTAGGCTGGGTTTCTGTACAGCACTTTGAGATATCAGCTGATGTACGAAGGGCTATATAAATAAATTTGATTTGATTTGTTTCTTTTGAAATAAACATTTAAAAAGGAATGGTTTCACCACATTAAAAAGGAATGGTTTCACCACATTAAAAGGAATGGTTTCACCACATTAAAAGGAATGGTTTCACCACATTAAAAGGAATGGTTTCACCACATTAAAAGGAATGGTTTCACCACATTAAAAGGAATGGTTTCACCACATTAAAAGGAATGGTTTCACCACATTAAAAGGAATGGTTTCACCACATTAAAAGGAATGGTTTCACCACATTAAAAGGAATGGTTTCACCACATTAAAAGGAATGGTTTCACCACATTAAAAGGAATGGTTTCACCACATTAAAAGGAATGGTTTCACCACATTAAAAGGAATGGTTTCACAACATTAAAAGGAATGGTTTCACCACATTAAAAGGAATGGTTTCACCACGTTAAAAGGAATGGTTTCACCACATTAAAATGAATGGTTTCACCACATTAAAAGGAATGGTTTCACCACATTAAAAAGGAATGGTTTCACCACATTAAAACGAGAGCTCAGTTCCACGTAACAGGGTTCACCTTAAAATAAGGGACAGACAAATCAATAATACCCTCCAGAAAGCAACAACGTAATGAGGACTTTACAATGATGGTGAAGCTTGGAGACATTTTGGGATTCAGTGGGTTAAAATCTTCCTAGAAGTGACACAGGGTTGACAGAGGGACATGTCAAAATGCTGAATTTTGGCACTTATACAAGATATATTGAATTATCCATGTGGTCTATATTAAAGGGCACTTAATTTACTATAACAGGTTTATATGCACAATATCAAAGGGATGCAAAAGGCACTGTTTTTGCGGAATAACCCTGATCTACTTGAGTGATCTACTTCATTCTCTGAAGCAGGCCCAGTCAGTTAGTGTTACTATACCCACATGGTTAAATCTCATGTGAGACACAGAAGAGTTGATACCTCCCCAGAGCCCGGACTATCTGTCTGTAATATAGGCCACCACTATATAGCCAATTATTTTTCATCCAATGACTCATTTCCAATATGGAGGTCTGATAAGTGTGACAGAAGATGCGATGTGTGTGAATGTATGGGTTTGTGGAAAGAGAAAAGGAGAAAAAGAGAAAGAAAGAAGAAAGAGAGATGAACGAAAAATAAACAGCCTATCAGTCTCCATCACTGATCCAGATTAGATATACTACACTTAATGGCTGCGTTTACACAGGCAGCCCAATTCGGATCTTTTTTCCACTTATTGGCCTTTTGACCAATTATATCAGCTCTAAAAAGATCTGATGTGAAAAGATCTGATGTGATTGGTCAAAAGAGCAATTAGTGGAAGAAATATTATAATTGGGCTGCCTGTGTCAACGCAGCCTATGAGACACATATTATCCCCTATTTGTCTCTGTTTAGTTTGTGTGGACATGTGTGTGACGCCATTTTGATTTTCATAATCACCTCTTTCCCTCACATCCTTCTCCTTCAATTACTCTGTGAATAGATCATGCCATCGGATCAGTGTGCCATGGGTGTGTGTGTGTGGGTGTGGGTGTGGGTGCGTTTGTATAGAAGCATTAATGTGGCATGCAATTGTGTGTATGCATTTTTGTGTGTGTGTTTGTGTGTGTGTGTGTGTGCGCGTGCGTAAGTGCGTGCGTGTGTGCATGTGTGTGTGTGTGTTTTCTGTCAGGTCTCTTTTATTGTTGCCGTCAGAGGGCCAGCTGGACGACAAGCGATGAGTCATCAGCAATTAGGAGGCCTTTCAGACGAGATTAGCCACTTTGAACTCTGTGTGTGTGTGTGTGTGTGTGTGTGTGGGGGGGGGGGGGGGGGCTAATATTTAACTGCTAAGAGGTAAATACATGTATTCTACCCCAGGGTTGTTATTACCACACAACTCTCTGGTATACTGTATGTTTACCTCACAACACTTAAACTACTGACGATATGAGTCACCGGTAATCCCTGGCAGTTGACATCTGATAATGTATGGAGAAAGAACAGGATTGACTTTGGTGGTGGTGGTGGTGGTGGTGGTGGTGGGGATGGTGGTGGTGGTGTTGGTGGTGGGGATGGTGGTGGTGGTGGTGGGGGTGGGGATGGTGGTGGGGATGGTGGTGGTGGTGTTGGTGGTGGGGATGGTGGTGGTGGTGTTGGTGGTGGGGATGGTGGTGGTGGTGGTGGGGGTGGGGATGGTGGTGGGGATGGTGGTGGGGATGGTGGTGGTGGTGTTGGTGGTGGGGATGGTGGTGGTGGTGGTGGGGGTTGGGATGGTGGTGGGGATGGTGGTGGTGTTGGTGGTGGGGGTGGTGGGGGTGATTCCAGATCTGAAGGTCGCATGTTCAAGCCCTGGGGAAGATGATTGTTTAAACCTTAACCCTTACCTTAACCCTTACCTTAACCCTTACCTTAACCCTTAACTTAACCCTTACCTTAACCCTTACCTTAACCCTTAACTTAACCCTTAACTTAACCCTTACCTTAACCCTTACCTTAACCTGTTGAACCTATAGGGGCGCTGTGTCATTATTGGATAAAAAGACGTGCCCGTTTTAAGCGCAATATTTTGTCACGAAAAGATGCTCGACTATGCATGGAATTGACAGCCTTGGAAAGACACAACTCTGACGTCTCCAAAACTGCAAAGATATTATCTGTGCGTGCCCCAGAACTAATGCAACAGGCGAAACCAAGATGAAGTTTCATACAGGAAATGCCCCGGATTCTGAAGGTGCTGTGTTCCAATGTCTCCTTATATGGCTGTGAATGCGCCAGGAATGAGCCTGCGCTTTCTGTCTATTCCCCGAGTTGTCTGCAGCATTGTGACGTGTTTGTAGGCATATCATTGGAAGATTGACCATAAGAGACTACATTTACCCGGTGTCCCGCCCGGTGTCCTGTGTGCGTAATCTGTAGGTCCATGCGCGTTCCATTTCTTCAGAATTGAAAGTAAACTGCCACGATGGATTTTATCGTCGATAGATATGTGAAAAACACCTTGAGGATTGATTCTAAACATCGTTTGCCATGTTTCTGTCGATATTATGGAGTTAATTTGGAAAAAAGTTCGCGTTTTAATTACTTTTTTTTTTTTTTTTTCTTACCCAAACGTGATGAACAAAACGAAGCGGTTTCTCCTACACAAATAATATTTTTTGTAAAAACGGAACATTTGCTATCTAACAGAGTCTCCTCATTGAAAACATCTGAAGTTCTTCAAAGGTAAATTATTTTATTTGAATGCTTTTATGGTTTTTGTGGAAAATGTTGCATGCTAAATGCTAGGCTTAATGCAATGCTAGGCTATCAATACTCTTACACAAATGCTTGTTTAGCTATGGTTCAAAAGCATATTTTGAAAATCTGAGATGACAGTGTTGTTAACAAAAGGCTAAGCTTGAGAGCAAATAGATTCATTTCATTTCATTTGCCATTTTCATGAATAGTTAACGTTGTGTTATGCTAATGAGCTTGCTGATAGATTTACACAATCCTGGATACAGGGGTTTTTTCGTAGCTAAACGTGACGCAGAAAACGGAGCGATTTGTCCTAAACAAATAATCTTTCAGGAAAAACTGAACATTTGCTATCTGAGAGTCTCCTCATTGAAAACATCTGAAGTTCTTCAAAGGTAAATTATTTTATTTGAATGCTTTTCTGTTTTTTTGTGTAAATGTTACCTGCTGAATGCTAACGCTAAATGCTACGTTAGCCATCAATACTGTTACACAAATGCTTGTTTTGCAATGGTTGAGAAGCATATTTTGAAAATCTGAGATGACAGTGTTGTTAACAAAAGGCTAAGCTTGAGAGCAAATAGATTCATTTCATTTCATTTGCGATTTTCATGAATAGTTAACGTTGCGTTATGGTAATGAGCTTGAGTCTGTATTCACGATCCCGGATCCGGGATGGGGAGATCAGAGAGGTTAACCCTTACCTTAACCCTTAACTTAACCCTTACCTTAACCCTTAACTTAACCCTTAACTTAACCCTTACCTTAACCCTTAACTTAACCCTTACCTTAACCCTTAACTTAACCCTTAACTTAACCCTTACCTTAACCCTTACCTTAACCCTTACCTTAACCCTTAACTTAACCCTTACCTTAACCCTTAACTTAACCCTTACCTTAACCCTTACCTTAACCATTCCCTTAACCCTTACCTTAACCCTTACCTTAACCCTTAACTTAACCCTTACCTTAACCCTTACCTTAACCCTTACCTTAACCCTTACCTTAACCCTTACCTTAACCCGTACCTTATCCATTACCTTAACCCGTACCTTATCAATTACCTTAACCCTTACCTTAACCCTTACCTTAACCCTTACCTTAACCCGTACCTTATCCATTACCTTAACCCGTACCTTATCAATTACCTTAACCCTTACCTTAAACCTTACCTTAACCATTACCTTAACCATTACCTTAACCCTTACCTTAACCTCTTTATCCTACCCCCTCCTTTTTCGAACATTCTGTTAAAAATCGCGCAACTTTTCAGCATCCTGCTACTCATGCCAGGAATATAGTATATGCATATGATTAGTATGTGTGGATAGAAAACACTCTGAAGTTTCTAAAACTGGTTAAATCACGGCTGTGACTATAACAGATTGTGTGTTTCATCGAAAAGCGCAAGAAAAACTGGTCACTGAAATCTGAAAAAAGTATTCATGGATTATTTAAAGGAAACCAAATTTAATATGGAGACTGATGCAATTCCTACAGCTTCCACACGATGCCGCCAAAAACGTCATTTTCATTGACGAAAATCCTTTGAGACATTACGAATAGATCCTTGATTCCATCCAGCCTACCTCAATCGATTTTGGAAGATTGAAAAATGGACACTGTTTTCTTTTGTAGCTGCTATTGAATACAGATCGCCCAGTGATCAATTTGATCGCTTATTAACGTTTACAAATACCTAAAGTTGGGTTATAAAAGTAGGTTGAAGTGTTTTGTCAAAGAATATAGGCAACTTATATAATTTTTAAACATGACGTTGCGTGTTGGAAGAGAGCTTTTTTCGTGATGCAGACAGGCTATACAAATGGATATTTTGGGCATTCATGGACGGATTTAATCGGGGAAAAAGACCAATTTGTGATGTTTATGGGACATATAGGAGTGCCAACAAAGAATATCATCAAAGGTAATGAATGTTTTATATTTTATTTCTGCGTTTTTGTGTAGCGCCGGCTACGCTAATTATTTTGTTTACGTCGCCTTCAGGCATTTTGGGGTGTTGCATGCTATCAGATAATAGCTTCTCATGCTTTCGCCGAAAAGCATTTTAAAAATCTGACTTGTTGGCTAGATTCACAACGAGTGTAGCTTTAATTCAATACCCTGTATGTGTGTTTTAATGAACGTTTGAGTTTTAACGAGTACATTTAGCATTTAGCGTAGCGCATTTGCATTTCCAGGTGCCTACTTGAGACGTCTGCGTCTCAAGTGGGAGCAAGAAGTTAACCCTTACCTTAACCCTTACCTTAACCCGTACCTTATCCATTACCTTAACCATTACCTTAACCCTTGCCTTAACCCTTACCTTAACCATTACCTTAACCCTTACCTTAACCCTTACCTTAACCCGTACCTTATCCATTACCTTAACCATTACCTTAACCCGTACCTTATCCATTACCTTAACCCGTACCTTATCCATTACCTTAACCCGTACCTTATCCATTACCTTAACCCTTACCTTAACCCTTAGCTTAACCCGTACCTTATCCATTACCTTAACCATTACCTTAACCCTTACCTTAACCCTTACCTTAACCATTACCTTAACCCTTACCTTAACCCGTACCTTATCCATTACCTTAACCATTACCTTAACCCTTACCTTAACCCATACCTTAACCATTACCTTAACCCTTACCTTAACCATTCGGCATGAATGTCTCAACTTAACATTTTAACCCTAACCTTAAAGGGACATTTCACAATTTTTAAACGTCATATTCATTATCTCCAACACCACCCCAACATCAACATACTGTATGTGCAATGCCTACTCATAATTGGTTCAAATCAAATGATGCAAACCGATGATGTCATTAGAAACACTTATCTTCCTATCTATTTGACTACAGAACCATGGAAACGTGGTGGTGTTGGAGATGACTAATACGAAGTTGAAATGTTTTTTAATTTCACTTTAACCCTTAACTTTGAATTTTTACAACTTCGAAATGTAAAATTTGAAGAAATAGAACGATGTTGAGCAGGAGTCATCCCAGGGTGTCAAAAATACTAAGAAACGTATGTTTGGAGCAACTTCTAAATCTTATGTTTGGAGAAATGGGAATAAACATCAGAATTGTGTGAGATCGTTGGAGAGAGAGGACAATAACAAGATATTATTCTCTCTCTCTCTCTCTCTCTCTCTCTCTCTCTCTCTCTCTCTCTCTCTCTCTCTCTCTCTCTCTCTCTCGCTCTCTCTCTCTCTCTCTCTCTCTCTCTCTCTCTCTCTCTCTCTCTCTCTCTCTCTCTCTCGCTCTCTCTCTACCTCTCTTTTTCTCTACCTCTACCACTCTCTCTCTACCTCTCTCTCTCTCTCGCTTTCTCGCTCTCTCGCTCTCTCTCTTGCTCTCTCTCTCTACCTCTCTCTTTCTCTACCTCTACCACTCTTTCTCTACCTCTCTCTCGCTCTCTATATACCTCTCTCCCTCTCTCTCTACCTCTACCTCCCTCGATCTACCTCTACCTCTCTCTCTCCCCTCTCTCTCTCCCCCTCCTCTCTCTATGTCTGCCTCTCTCCCTCTCTCTACCTCTACCCCCCTCTCTCTCTACCGCTCTCTCTCTCTCCCCCTCTCTCTCCCCAGGGGTAATGGTATTAGTGGAGAGGGACTGGAGGTCGGCTGACACAGTGAACTGATGTAATTAATCACATATGCAAACCAGGATGCAATATGCAAAACCATTGTGAATTTTACATGGTATCAGTGTAGTAGGGCCAGTGTGTGTGTGTCAATATGTTTATATATAACTGATCTCTTATAGTAACAGGGTCGATGGAGATGGAAGGAGCAGGTGCTTGACTGATTTTCATACACACACACATACATATACACACACGTCTGACACCAGAGATCATTGGTCAGTACAGCACCAGGCCTCATAAAGACATTATCCTCCTATGTGCTTGTAGGTCTTGCTATTACCATGAAACACGCATGTGCTTGATGTGTATTACAGCTGCGCGAACACACGCAGAGTGATTACATCCTGTCACACCTGCTTTAGGTTGACACACACAGTACAGTACAGGAGGTCAAACGGTGACAGCTCGTCACAGCATCATGTGGTGTGCCAGGTAAGCAGGTCGCTGTAATCGTCTTGTCGTATCCCGTATATATATATTTACATCTTTCTTCGCATATCTTTTATATATTTTCTTTTCCAAAAACTCAACTTCAAAACACTCTCCTGCAACCCGCCTCACCAATTAAAAAAAATAAGTATTATTTACCTCAAATCTGAAATACACAATAGAAGCTAGCCAGAAGCTAGCCAACGTTAGTATTCAGCTAACCACGGTTGATGGCGACCAGAACATACCGGACCTATTTTTCTCTCCATATCCCCGGATATCAACCAAAAGCTCTAGACATTTACACCTGGATCTCGCAGCTAGCTAGCTGCTATCCATGTGACTATTGGCTTACGTCGATCCCGGAGCAAACATCAATTATTCCAGAGCTAGCCAGGGGTCCATCAGCCACTCCTGGGCTACAATCACCTATCCGGACCCGTTTTACTGCCGATGCGGAGCCCCACCGGGCCTTCACACCTGGACTACCGACGTTATCTACCCGACTCTCTGTTCCAGAAGTTCTAGACGACACAGCAACTTCGAATCCCACCAGACCTTCTCCGCTATGCAATCTGGTTTCAGAGCTAGTCATGGGTGCACCTCAGCCACGCTCAAGGTCCTAAACGATATCTTAACCGCCATCAATAAGAAACAATACTGTGCAGCCATATTCATTGATCTGGCCAAGGCTTTCGACTCTGTCAATCACCACATCCTCATCGGCAGACTCGATAGTCTTGGTTTCTCAAATGATTGCCTCGCCTGGTTCACCAACTACTTGTCTGATAGAGTTCAGTGTGTCATATCGGAGGGCCTGTTGTCCGGGCCTCTGGCAGTCTCTATGGGTGTGCCTCAGGGTTCAATTCTTGGACCGACTCTCTTCTCTGTACACATCAATGATGTCACTCTTGCTGCTGGTGAGTCTCAGATCCACCTCATTTGCTCACATCGTATATAGACTTATTTTTCTACTTATTGACTGTTTGTTTTACCCAATGTGTTGTTGTATGTGTCGAACTGCTTTGCTTTATCTTGGCCAGGTCGCAACTGTAAATGAGAACTTGTTCTCAACTTGCCTACCTGGTTAAATAAAGGTGAAATAAAAATACATTTAAAAAATCACTGTTATTTTCCACACTGGACGAGAGCAGAGCGATTGCTGGAAAAAAATGAGTGAAATCACCTTCCTCAAATTGTTCCAGAGATACATGCTGTGGAGATACACCGGGCAAGAAAGCACACTCACACTTCCTGTCTCACACACTCACACTTCACACATACAGTCTCATACAGTCTCAATTCATGCACATGTATGGTCTGTCTGTACTCTTAACAGTCCCTGAAGAGTTTCCGTCTCACAGGAATCAACGATCAGGTAAAATGACAGAGGAGATTTTAGAGAGAAAAGACTAAAACACCAATACAGATATAGATCCTATCAGATATTCAAGCAATCTATCAATATTAGATGTTATTTTGACTGTCACTCAATCAAACAGACACACACACAAATCAAAGTGCATGTTGCCCCTTAGTCTTGGTGTTTCTGTTTACTGTGGCACTTATATGTAGCTATCGAGCCCTGATGAACCCAACCCATCCTCTCTCCTTCTGCCACCTCTCCCTTACCCTTTCTCTTCCTCCTCTCTTCCTCATCTATTCCTCCTCTCTTCTTCCTCTCTTCTTCCTCTCTTCCTCTCTTCCTCCTCTCTTCCTCCTCTATTCCTCCTCTCTTCTTCCTCTCTTCATCCTCTCTTCCTCCCCCCTTCCTCCACCCTTCCTCCTCCCTTCCTCCTCCATTCCTCCTCTATTCTTCCTCGCTTCTTCCTCTTCCTCCTCTCTTCATCCTCTCTTCCTCCTCTATTCCTTCCTCCTCTCTTCTTCCTCTCTTCCTCCTCTCTTCCTCCTATCTTCCTCCTCTCTTCATCCTCTCTTCCTCCTCTCCTACTCCACTCTTCCTCCTCTCTTCTTCCTCTCTTCTTGCTCGCTATCCCTTTTACATCAGAGTTACTCATCCTGTCTCGACCTATCAATCACATCTGTAACATCCTATATTGTTCTCCTCCCTCTACCCCTTCCTCTCCTCTCCTCCTTCTCTCTCTGTCAGTAGGTAAAGTGGCGGTAATGCTGTAATATGTCTGCTGAGGCTCTTCACATCTGATTGGACCTACTGTGAGAAGAGCCTGGTAATGGAGAAATGGTGTGTTTGTTGTCCCCCACCATGATGACTGTGTGTCTGTCTCCATCCGTCCGTCCGTTAGTTTGTACGTTAGTCACACGCGATATCTCAGACAGCACTGGCACGGTTTTCACCAAACTTGGGTGAATGATTCGTCTTGCCATAGAGTTCCGAAATTTACAAATAACACTGATTGGTGGCATGATGGTGGCGCTATAACAAGTGATTGAAAATGGAAACTTTGAAAGGTCACGCACCTCACCCCATTTCACCTAAAGTCATGAAATTCGGCACATAGGTCCCTCTCCTCAAACGGAACTACAGGAGCACAAAACCTGAAGGCTACATTACTGCCTCCTACAGGAGCACAAAACCTGTAGGCTACATTACTGCCTCCTACAGGAGCACAAAACCTGTCTGCTACATTACTGCCTCCTACAGGTGCACAAAACCTGCAGGCTACATTACTGCCTCCTACAGGAGCACAAAACCTGTCTGCTACATTACTGCCTCCTACAGGAGCACAAAACGTGTAGGCTACATTACTGCCTCCTACAGGAGCACAAAACCTGTCTGCTACATTACTGCCTCCTACAGGAGCACAAAACCTGTCTGCTACATTACTGCCTCCTACAGGAGCACAAAACCTGTCTGCTACATTACTGCCTCCTACAGGAGCACAAAACCTGTCTGCTACATTACTGCCTCCTACAGAAGCACAAAACCTGCAGGCTACATTACTGCCTCCTACAGGAGCACAAAACCTGTCTGCTACATTACTGCCTCCTACAGGAGCACAAAACCTGTCTGCTACATTACTGCCTCCTACAAGAGCACAAAACCTGTCTGCTACATTACTGCCTCCTACAGGAGCACAAAACCTGTCTGCTACATTACTGCCTCCTACAGGAGCACAAAACCTGTCTGCTACATTACTGCCTCCTACAGGAGCACAAAACCTGTAGGCTACATTACTGCCTCCTACAGGAGCACAAAACCTGTCTGCTACATTTCAAGCTGTCTTTGAAAAGCCAGTCAGGTCAAAAGCTTATGTCTTAATTAAAGGGGAGGGTTGTATTTTGAGACAGGATTTAATTTGGAAATGAGCCAGTAGGTAGAGGGGTAACCTAGATTGTCAAATTATCTGTATGGTAATGATTCATTTTATTTTGTAAAGTGGTTTCTTCCATCACATCACATAACACAATACAATTCAATTTACAGTCACCTTTTTGGCCCATGGTGTTACAGACCAAGTAAAAATGATTAATTAATACCAAGTCCTTCATAATGTAAAAACGTTTTTAAAAGTGCAATGTAGTCCTGCACTGAACACCACATACAGACAGACTACTGTAGTCCTGTACTGAACACCACATACAGACAGACTACTGTAGTCCTGCATTGAACACCACATATAGACAGACTACTGTAGTCCTGTGCTGAACACCATATAGACAGACTACTGTAGTCCTGTGCTGAACACCACATAGACAGACTACTGTAGTCCTGAACACCACATATAGACAGACTACTGTAGTCCTGTACTGAACACCACATACAGACAGACTACTGTAGTCCTGCATTGAACACCACATACAGACAGACTACTGTAGTCCTGTACTGAACACCACATATAGACAGACTACTGTAGTCCTGCATTGAACACCACATATAGACAGACTACTGTAGTCCTGCATTGAACACCACATACAGACAGACTACTGTAGTCCTGCATTGAACACCACATATAGACAGACTACTGTAGTCCTGCATTGAACACCACATATAGACAGACTACTGTAGTCCTGTGCTGAACACCACATATAGACAGACTACTGTAGTCCTGTACTGAACACCACATACAGACAGACTACTGTAGTCCTGCATTGAACACCACATATAGACAGACTACTGTAGTCCTGCATTGAACACCACATACAGACAGACTACTGTAGTCCTGCATTGAACACCACATATAGACAGACTACTGTAGTCCTGCATTGAACACCACATACAGACAGACTACTGTAGTCCTGCATTGAACACCACATATAGACAGACTACTGTAGTCCTGCATTGAACACCACATATAGACAGACTACTGTAGTCCTGTGCTGAACACCACATATAGACAGACTACTGTAGTCCTGCATTGAACACCACATATAGACAGACTACTGTAGTCCTGCATTGAACACCACATACAGACAGACTACTGTAGTCCTGTGCTGAACACCACATACAGACAGACTACTGTAGTCCTGTGCTGAACACCACATATAGACAGACTACTGTAGTCCTGCATTGAACACCACATACAGACAGACTACTGTAGTCCTGTACTGAACACCACATATAGACAGACTACTGTAGTCCTGTGCTGAACACCACATAGACAGACTACTGTAGTCCTGAACACCACATATAGACAGACTACTGTAGTCCTGTGCTGAACACCACATATAGACAGACTACTGTAGTCCTGCATTGAACACCACATACAGACAGACTACTGTAGTCCTGTACTGAACACCACATATAGACAGACTACTGTAGTCCTGTGCTGAACACCACATAGACAGACTACTGTAGTCCTGAACACCACATATAGACAGACTACTGTAGTCCTGTGCTGAACACCACATACAGACAGACTACTGTAGTCCTGTACTGAACACCACATATAGACAGACTACTGTAGTCCTGCATTGAACACCACATACAGACAGACTACTGTAGTCCTGTACTGAACACCACATATAGACAGACTACTGTAGTCCTGAACACCACATATAGACAGACTACTGTAGTCCTGTGCTGAACACCACATACAGACAGACTACTGTAGTCCTGCATTGAACACCACATATAGACAGACTACTGTAGTCCTGCATTGAACACCACATATAGACAGACTACTGTAGTCCTGTACCGAACACCACATATAGACAGACTACTGTAGTCCTGTGCTGAATTGCAAAGAGTAGTGGGACAAAATCCCTCCTGAGATGTGTGCAAACCTGGTGGCCAACTACAAGAAACGTCTGACCTCTGTGATTGCCAACAAGGGTTTTGCCACCAAGTCATGTTTTGCAGAGGGGTCAAATATATTTGACCCCTCTTATTTCCCTCATTAAAATACAAATCAATTTATAACATTTTTTACATGCGTTTTTCTTGATTTTTTTGTTGTTATTCTGTCTCTCACTGTTCAGATAAACCTACCATTAAAATTATAGACTGATAATTTCTTTGTCAGTGGGCAAACGTACAAAATCAGTCGGGGATTAAATACTTTTTCCCCTCACTGTAGGCTACTGTAGTCCTGTAATGAACACCACATATAGGCTACTGTAGGCTATATCATAGAAATCAAAGTCTATTTCCAATGTTAAGTGATTTGCTCCATTGGTTTTGTTGGTAGTCCTACATTATGCTCCAACAGCCACAAAAGCCTGTTGGCTACTTTCTAAAACTGTAAAGGTAGAGCCTGTTGGCTACTGTCTAAAACTGTAAAGGTACAGCCTGTTGGCTAATGTCTAAAACTGTAAAGGTACAGCCTGTTGGCTACCTTTTATCTGAGATGCAATAAAACATATCCCCTTTTATCTGAGATGCAATAAAACATGTCACCTTTTATCTGAGATGCAATAAAACATGTCACCTTTTATCTGAGATGCAATAAAACATGTCACCTTTTATCTGAGATGCAATAAAACATGTCACCTTTTATCTGAGATGCAATAAAACATATCCCCTTTTATCTGAGATGCAATAAAACATGTCACCTTTTATCTGAGATGCAATAAAACATGTCACCTTTTATCTGAGATGCAATAAAACATATCCCCTTTTATCTGAGATGCAATAAAACATATCCCCTTTTATCTGAGATGCAATAAAACATGTCACCTTTTATCTGAGATGCAATAAAACATATCACCTTTTATCTGAGATGCAATAAAACATATCACCTTTTATCTGAGATGCAATAAAACATATCCCCTTTTATCTGAGATGCAATAAAACATGTCACCTTTTATCTGAGATGCAATAAAACATATCACCTTTTATCTGAGATGCAATAAAACATATCACCTTTTATCTGAGATGCAATAAAACATATCACCTTTTATCAGAGATGCAATAAAACATATCACCTTTTATCAGAGATGCAATAAAACATATCACCTTTTATCTGAGATATCACCTTCACCCCTCTCTTTCTCTCTCTCTTTCTCCCCCCATCTCTTTCTCTCTCTTTCTCCCCCCATCTCTTTGTCTCTCTCTTTCACACCCTATCTCTTTCTATCTCTCTTTCACCCCCTATCTCTTTCTCTCTCTCTTTCACCCCCTATCTCTTTCTCCCCCCATCTCTTTCTCCCCCCATCTCTTTCTCCCCCCATCTCTTTCTCTCTCTCTTTCACCCCCATCTCTTTCTCCCCCCATCTCTTTCTCTCTCTCTTTCACCCCCCATCTCTTTCTCTCTCTCTTTCACCCCCATCTCTTTCTCTGTCTCTTTCACCCCCTATCTCTTTCTCCCCCCATCTCTTTCTTTCTCTCTTTCACCCCATCTCTTTCTCTCTCCTTCTCCCCCCATCTCTTTCTCTCTCTCTTTCACCCCCATCTCTTTCTCTCTCTCTTTCTCCCCCCATCTCTTTCTCTCTCTCTTTCACCCCCTATCTCTTTCTCCCCCATCTCTTTCTCTCTCTCTTTCACCCCCTATCTCTTTCTCTCTCTCTTTCTCCCCCCATCTCGTTCACGCCTATCTCGTTCTCTCTCACTTTCTCCCCCCATCTCTTTCTCTCTCTTTCTCCCCCCATCTCTTTCTCTCTCTCTTTCACCCCCTATCTCTTTCTATCTCTCTTTCACCCCCTATCTCTTTCTCTCTCTCTTTCACCCCCTATCTTGTTCTCCCCCCATCTCTTTCTCTCTCTCTTTCACCCCTATCTCTTTCTCTCTCTCTTTCTCCCCCCATCTCTTTCTCTCTCTCTTTCACCCCCTATCTCTTTCTCCCCCATCTCTTTCTCTCTCTTTTTCACCCCCTATCTATTTCCCCCCCATCTCTTTCACCCCCTCTCTTTCTCCCTCTCTTTCTCCCCAATCTCTTTCTCTCTCTCTTTCTCCCCCCATCTCCTTCACCCCTATCTCTTTCTCTCTCTCTTTCTCCCCCCATCTCTTTCTCCCCCCCATCTCTTTCTATCTCTCTTTCACCCCTATCTCTTTCTCTCTCTCTTTCACCCCCTATCTCTTTCTCCCCCCATCTCTTTCTCCCCCATCTTTTCTCTCTCTCTTTCACCCCCTATCTCTTTCTCCCCCCATCTTTCTCTCTCTCTTTCACCCCCATCTCTTTCTCTGTCTCTTTCACCCCCTATTCTCTTTCTCCCCCATCTCTTTCTCTCTCTCTTTCACCCCCATCTCTTTCTCTCTCTTTCTTCCCCAATCTCTTTCTCTCTCTCTTTCACCCCCCATCTCTTTCTATCTCTCTTTCACCCCTATCTCTTTCTCTCTCTCTTTCACCCCCTATCTCTTTCTCCCCCCATCTATTTCTCCCCCATCTCTTTCTCTCTCTCTTTCACCCCCTATCTCTTTCTCCCCCCATCTTTCTCTCTCTCTTTCACCCCCCCATCTCTTTCTCTGTCTCTTTCACCCCCTATCCTCTTTCTCCCCCATCTCTTTCTCTCTCTCTTTCACCACCTATCTCTTTCTCTCTCTCTTTCTCCCTTCATCTCTTTTTCTCTCTCTTTCACCCCTATCTCTTTCTCCCCCATCTCTTTCACCCCCTATCTCTTTCTCTCTCTCTTTCTCCCCCATCTCTTTCTCTTTCTCTTTCACCCCCTATCTCTTTCTCCCCCATCTCTTTCTCTCTATCTCTTTCACCCCATCTCTTTCTCTCTCTTTCTCCCCCCATCTCTTTCTCTCTCTCTTTCACCCCTATCTCTTTCTCCCCCCATCTCTTTCACCCCCTATCTCTTTCTCTCTCTCTTTCTCCCCCATCTCTTTCTCTGTCTCTTTCACCCCCTATCTCTTTCTCCCCCATCTCTTTCTATCTCTCTTTCACCCCATATCTCTTTCTCTCTCTCTTTCACCCCCTCTCTTTCTCCCCCCATCTCTTTCTCCCCCCATCTCTTTCTCTCTCTCTTTCACCCCCTATCTCTTTCTCCCCCCATCTCTTTCTCTCTCTCTTTCACCCCCTATCTCTTTCTCCCCCCATCTCTTTCACCCCATCTCTTTCTCTCTCTTTCACCCCCCATCTCTTTCTCTCTCTCTTTCACCCCCTATCTCTTTCTCCCCTCGTCTCTTTCACCCCCCATCTCTTTCTCTCTCTTTCACCTCCCCATCTCTTTCACCTCCCCATCTCTTTCTATCTCTCTTTCACCCCCCATCTCTTTCTCTCTCTCTCTTTCACCCCCCATCTCTTTCTCCCCCATCTCTTTCTCTCTCTCTTTCACCCCCCATCTCTTTCTCCCCCATCTCTTTTACCCCCCATCTCTTTCTCTCCATTATCTTATGTTTTAAATCTATTCTCATTAGTTTGTATTCGGCTCGGATGGCTAGTCATTTAAAGGGCTGCCAAGAGGGATTTACCGGGAGCCCTGCTGCACGGGAGCCCCTGCTGCCGGCCCGCCCGCCCTCGTCCCCCGCTCCATTAACCGTCACAGGGTAATCAGGCTAGACATCTGGGCAGCGTAGCTCTACCTGGTCACACCAGCTGAGCATCCTAATGACCTGCTATTTATTCCCTTCTTACTGGGAGCATCACAACAGCTTCTATCTATATATCTACTTCTTACTGAGAGCATCACCACAGCTTCTATCTCAAAGTAAGAAGCCAGAGACCTACCACGCTTCATTCAGCTGTAAACAGTCTTATTACTCTGCAGGGCTAACGCTGATTGAAGCTGAATCTCTTCTAGCTGAATATCTCCTTATAAGGAACTGGATGAGCTCACATGGGAAACAAGACACACACAAACACATGAACGCATGCACGCGTGCATACAAACACAAACACATGAACGCATGCACGCGTGTATACAAACACAAACACATGCACGCGAGCATACCCACACACCTCTCAGATGAGAAGAAGCTCTCTCCTGTGACAGGCAGAGGACACTAGAGTAGGGTGCCCAGGTGGAGTGACGCCAACCCCCTGGCACTAAATCAAAGCATTAGGGAAGAAAGAAGGCATGAAAGAGAGAGATGAGTGTGGTGTTCAGGAGGAGCATATGGGCTGTATGAGGGGGACAGCTGTTTCTGGAGGGAGGGCGTGCAGACTTCCTGTTGGTGGCTTCCTGGTCCGTCTGACATTGCGTTCCTCTAGTGAGTAGCAGGACAGATATTTCCAGATGGTGTGATGCAGGCTGATGGGGTGGTGGTGCTATAGTGAATGGTGCACTGTCTAAACTGTTCCCTCACTACAACCCCAGAAGGCCCACAGCTCCTGAGAGAAAATTCTGACTGTGTCGCTATAGTCCTAGTGTTGCCGGGGGATACAGACACCACAGAAATCCGGGCTCCAGAACCAAGATAGCCAATAAAGACTCACAAACAGAGATTTGCCCAGCGTCCCACGGGGTAAGGCGAAACAGACAAGGCGTCAATGACACAGCTGAGGAGGTGGAAGTAGGTCGATACTCTCTCCTTCATTTGGATACTCCTCCTCTGTCTCTCCTCCATTTTGCGTGTTCTCCCCTCCTGATGCAGGGATCGATGGAAGGATCGCAGCAGGAGCATGGTTTCACAACGACACGCTGACACTGTCTGGACATTAGTTCTCTCTCTCTCTCTCCTCTCTCTCCTCTCTTTCTCTCTCCTCTCTCTCACTCTTTCTCTCTCTCTCACTCTTTCTCTCTCTCTCACTCTTTCTCTGTCTCTCTCTGTCTCGCTCTCTCTCCTCTCTCCTGTCTCTCTCTCTCTCCTGTCTCTCTCTCTCTCTCTCTCTCTCTCTCTCTCTCTCTCTCTCTCTCTCTGTCTCTCTCTCTCTGTGTCTCTCTCTCTCTGTCTATCTCTCTTTCTCTCTCTCTCACTCTTTCTCTCTCTCTCTCTCCTCTCTCTCACTCTCTCTCTCTCTCACTCTTTCTCTCTCTTTCACTCTTTCTCTGTCTCTCTCTCTCTCCTCTCTCCTGTCTCTCTCTCTCCTCTCTCTCTCTCTCTCTCTCTCTCTCTCTCTCTCTCCTGTCTCTCTTTTTCTCTCTCTCTTTGTCTCTTTCTCCTGTCTCTCCCTCTCTCCTGTCTCTCTCTCTCTCCTCTCTCTCTCACTCTTTCTCTCTCTCTCACTATTTCTCTCTCTCTCACTATTTCTCTCTCTCTCACTCTTTCTCTGTCGCTCTCTCTGTCTCTCTCTCTCCTCTCTCCTGTCTCTCTCTCTACTCTCTCTCTCTCTCTCTATGTCTCTCTATTTCTCTCTCTCACTCTTTCTCTCTCTCTCTCTCTCTCTCTCTCTCTCTCTCTGTCTCTCTCTCTCCTCTCTCTCTCTCTCCTCTCTCTCTCGCTCCCCATCTCTCTCTAATCTGAAAAGATTAGTGTGGTCTGGGGCATCAGATGTTGTTATGTGCTGTTGCTTATTCTCTCTCAGAATTACAATACATCACTGTGTGGTCAGACAGACAGACCAGTCTCTAATGTTACAATAAATCACTGTGTGGTCAGACAGACAGAGACCAGTCTCTAATATTACAATAAATCACTGTGTGGTCAGACAGACAGAGACCAGTCTTTAATATTACAGACAGAGAGAGAGAGAGGAATGGGATTCTGTAAGGCATCGAGCTGCAATACAGAAATACATTTATCCGATTTATTTCTGTGGGTTACAGAAGCAGCCAGACAGAAACAGAACGGCTACATCCCAAATTGTACTCTATTCCCTATTTAGTGCACTACGTTTGACTAGCTCCCTATAGGCCTTGGTTAAAAGTAGTGCACTAAATAGGGAAAAGCGTGCCATTTGTGGGTATGAGTGTGGGTATGAGGGGAGAGTATGAGGGATGCGGGTGGATATTAGGGGTGAGTATGAGTATGAGTGGTGAGTATGAGGGGTGAGTATGCGTGGTGAGTATGAGGTGTGAGGGTGAGTATGAGGGGTGAGTATGAGTGGTGAGTATGAGGGGTGAGTATGAGTGGTGAGTATGAGGAGTGAGTATGAGATGTGAGGGTGAGTATGAGGTGTGAGGGTGAGGTGTGAGGGTGAGTATGAGGGGTGAGTATGAGGTGTGAGGGTGAGTATGAGGGGTGACTATTAGGGGTGAGTATGACTGGTGAGTATGAGGGGTGAGCATGAGGGGTGATGGTGAGTATGAGGGGAGGGAGAGTATGAGGGGTGGGGGTTAGTATGAGGAGTGAGTATGAAGGTTGAGTATGGATATGAGGGGTGAGTATGAGTGGTGATTATGAGGGGTGAGGGTGAGAATGATGGGTGAGGGGGAGAGAGGGGAGAGTATGAGGGGTAAGTGTGAGTATTAGGGGTGAGGGTGAGTATGAGGGTTGAGGGTGAGTATGATGGGTGAGGGTGAGAATGAGGGGTGAGGGGGAGAGAGGGGAGAGTATGAGGGGTAAGTGTGAGTATTGGGGGTGAGGGTGAGTATGAGGGTTGAGGGTGAGTATGATGGGTGAGGGTGGGTATGAGGGGTGAGTATAAGGGGTGAAGGTGAGTATTAGGGTTGAGGGTGAGTATGAACGGTGAGGGTGAGCATTAATGGTGAGTGTGAGTGGTGAGTATGAGGGATGAGTATGGAGGGTGAGGGTGAGTTTGAAGGGTGAGGGTGAATATGTGTGATGATGGGGTGTGAGGGGAGAGTATTAGGGGTATGTGTGAGTATTAGGGGTGAGTAGGATGAGTCAAATCAAATCAAATGTATTTATATAGCCCTTCGTACATCAGCTGATATCTCAAAGTGCTGTACAGATTTGATTTGATTTGATTTGATTTTGATTTGAGTAGGATGAGGATGATTATGAGGGGTGAGGGTGAGTATGAGGGATGAGTATGAGTGGTGAGTATGAGGGGTGAGTATGAAGGGTGAGTATGAAGGGTGAGTATAAAGGGTGAGTATGAGGGATGAGGGTGAGTTTGATGGGTGAGCATTAAGGGTGAATATGAGGGATGAGGGTTAGTATGAAGGGTGAGTATGAAGGGTGAGTATGAGGGATGAGGGTGAGTATGACGGGTGAGTATGATGGATGAGAGTGAATATGAGGGGTGAGTATGAAGGGTGAAAATGGATGTGAGGGGCGTGGGTGAGTATGAGGGGTGAGTAGGAGGGTTGAGGGTGTGTATGAAGGGTGAGTATGAAGGGTGAGTATTAGGGTGAATATGAGGGTTGAGGGTGAGTATGAGGGGTGAGTTTGCGGGTGAGGGTGAATATGAGTGGTGATTGGGTGTGAGGGGTGAGGGTGGGTATGAGGGGTGAGGGTGAGTATGAGGGTTGATGATTAGGGATAAGGGTGAGTATTAGAGGTGAGTATTAGGGATGAGTATGAGGGGTGAGGGTAAGGGTGAGGGTGAGTATGATGGGTGAATATGAGGGGTGACGGTGGGTATGAGGGGTGGGTATGAATGATGAGTATGAGGGGTGAGTATGAGGGGTGTGTTTAATGGATGAGTGTGAGTATGAGGTGTGAGTATGAGGGGTGAGGGTGGGTATGAGGGGTGGGTATAAATGATGAGTATGAGGGGTGTGTTTAATGGATGAGTGTGAGTATGAGGTGTGAGTATGAGGGGTGAGGGTGGGTATGAGGGGTGAGTATGAGGGGTGCATATGATTGGTGAGGGTGAGTATGAGGGATGATTATGAGGGGTGAGGGGGAGTGAGGTGAGAGTATGAGGGGTAGGGGTGGGTATGAGTATGAGGGGTGAGAATTAGGAAAGAGGGTGAGTATGAGGAGTGAGGATGAGTATGATGGGTGAATATGAGGGGTGGGGGTGGGTTTGAGGGGTGAGTATGAGTATGAGGGGTATGAGTATGAGGGGTGAGTGTTAGTATTAGGATTGAAGGTGAGTATGAAGGGTGAGTATGATTGATGAGTATGAGGGGTGAGGGTGGGTTTGAGGGGTGAGTATGAGTATGAAGGGTGAGTGTTAGTATTAGGATTGAAGGTGAGTATGAGGGGTGAGTATGATTGATGAGTATGAGGGGTGAGGGTTAGTATGAGGGGTGAGTATGAGGGGTGAGGGTGAGTATGAGGGGTGAAGGTGAGTATGATGGGTGAATATGAGGGGTGAGTATGATTGATGAGTGTATGAGGGGTGAGTTTGAGGGGTGAGTATGAGGGGTGAGGGTTAGTATGAGGGGTGAATATGAGGGGTGAGTATGATTTATGAGTATGAGGGGTGAGTTTGAGGGGTGAGTATGAGGGGTGAGGGTTAGTATGAGGGGTGAGTATGAGGGGTGAGGGGTGATTATGAGGGGTGAGGGTGAGTATGATGGGTGAATATGAGGGGTGATGGTGGGGTGGGTATGAGGGGTGAGTATGAGGTGTGAGGGTGAGTATGAGGGGTGCATATGAGGGGTGATGGTGGGCATGAGGGTTGAGTATGAGTATGAGGGGTGAGTATAAGGGGTGAGTATTAGGGTTGAGGGTGAGGATGAGGGGTGAATATGAGGTATGAGGTATGAGTATGAGGGGTGAGTGCGAAGAGTGAGGGTGAATATGAGGGGTGGGGTGAGTATGATGGGTGAATATGAGGGGTGACGGTGGGTATGAGGGGTGAGTATGAGTGTGCGGGAGGCTCGGGAATGCTTCAGAATGCTCTGATGCCATAACAACTACTGCTTCCACGTGACCAATCAAACAGTTCAATGCTCGTCAGCATGCGTGCATGCTCCCTTCCTGTCATCCACCGCCCCAGGCCTGATAAGGCACACAGGAAGTGCTACAGATGTAAAGCAATATGGGGATGGCTCCATCTGGCCTTCTACTACCAGTAATATAGGGATGGCTCCAGCTGGTTTTCCACTACCAGTAATATAGGGATGGCTCCAGCTGGCCTTCTACTACCAGTAATATGGGGATGGCTCCATCTGGTCT